>NW_007578563.1:138801-193181 GCF_000690725.1 Stegastes partitus | reverse complement strand
GCTCCATTTCCAGGCTGTACAACCTCTAGGCCACGATGGAGATTTTAGCTAATTGCAGGACTTGTCGCCCAGATCAGGTTAAGAAGTAGAAAGATCAATAAAGTCCACAGTGAGAGCAGAATGTGGAGGCACACTGGGTTGAACCCCCAAAGATCATTGGTGCCTTTTAGTTTGACATTTGAGGAGAGCTGTGTAGCTCTTGGGCTGCAAGGTGGCTCAGTGGTTAGCATCGTTAGCATGAAGGTCGCTGGTTCACGTCCTGGTGAGGACACCTGGGATCTTTCTGCGTGGAGTCTCCATGTTACCTCCATGACCCCAGTGAGGATTAAGGTGTATAGACAATGGATGGATGTGTAGTTTTAGTTTTATTTAGTTTTCCTTCTCCAGATTTCTGCTGCAGCTTTAAGTTTATGCATCAAAACTTCTTGGTGAGGCCTTGAAAAGTGATCGTAGCACAAATCCCCGGTTGTGTTGTGAGGTGGAGAGTTAGCAGCCCCAACAAACGTTAGCATTCGCCCCTTTATTTGTGAAAACGCTACATTTTGCGCTGCCTGACGTGGCTGTTTGGGAAACAGATCAGCACAAACCCACGCCTCTAACTGCCTCCCTCCTCAGATTTCTGAGTCAGCTTCATTCAGGCTTCAGATCTTCTCCGTCTTGCTTGACACTCATCTGAAAGTTGGCCAAATCACATGCATCAAATATGATCTTACACATGGCTGGACATCATTTTAAAGCCTAATGTGTCATCTGTCAGACTCTGAGATGTTTGGTGCTGCTCAGAGAAGACATTTAAATCTTGATTCCAGTCGAGCGTGGCCACCAGCTGCTGCTGTCAGAAGCCTCCGCCTTGATGAGAAAAGAAAAAGAGCTTACGGTGCTTATCTCAGATCTAAAAATGCCCAGAGAGCTGCCAGGCACACAACCTTTAAATGCATTCTGCTTGCTTTGGAAGTCATTCGTCTCACAGACAAAAGAAATCACTTTTCTTTACAGATGAGAAAACTGGAAGTGGAAACGACGCCACCGCTTTCTGTCCCCGCTCGGCGTTCATCTAAACAAGCCGGCGGGATTCACGGCGAGGCGAACTGACTGCTGAGTGATTATTATTCACCTGCCGGCTGACGTGCCAGGTGAGGCGAGCAGAAATTAATTCAGGAAGCTGAACAAGAGAGATGCTGGGAGAAAGAGCCCGTCTGAAGTTGGAGAAAGTACAGAAAGAAAGATGTGTGGACGGCGAACGTGCTGCTGCAGGCGAAATATCTCATTCCCATTGAAGTGCATGTTGCCACTGATTCACTTTGAACCCCGAAAGGATCGATTTAAACCGAAGACGAGCATCACGTCTTCACCGGCAGCAGCAGGCGCACCCAGGAGGAACTTTCTTTTCTGTCTTAAAAGGCCCGAACACTCCACCTGAGCTGCTCGTCCTGAACCGATCGCTGCATGACTTTGGAAACTCTCTCAACTTCTCATCATTTCTGTAACTTTCCAAAACCAACAATCTTACAGTCACGCCCAGTTCTTCACCACACGATGGGTCAGCCGGACACTCAGGGAACTATTTCATGTTAGTAGAGTTAACTTTCATGCTTGAGTGTGGACGAGGGTTTAAACGGGGAAGGTTGGAGGAACACCTCAGAAGATGTGTTTACACCCCTAAAGGGTTTCTGGGAAGAAGGATTTCCTTTATGGTATGAAAACTGGGTGAACTTCACATGTATGTATACTGACCAGTGAAAGAGAAACATGGTTGTATGTTCACTATTATTATTATTATTATACAGCTGTTGCATTTGTACCGTAAATTCTGGACTATGAGCGCACCAGAATATAAGCCACACCCACTAACTTTAAAAAGAAAACACATTTTTTAACTTTTAATTAAATACGTACCGGTAACATACACAAATATGCAGATGCTTTTTTCCAAACATTTCCTGTAACACAGCTGGTTAAGAAAATAAAAGCCACAGCAGCCTACCAGGAAAAGTCACTGATCACTATCTTCATCTTCCTCCTGCACTAAAACCGCTAAAGTCATCTTCTTCAGTGTCTGATTTGAACAGCCTCATCACACACTTCCCCAGTCTCTCCGTCGTTGTCGCTCTCAACATCACTAGCCGCATCATTCTTTAAGCCGCAGTGTTCAAAGCGTGTGAAAAAAGTAGCAGCTTATAGTCCAGGATTTACGGTAATTCTTCTTTGGGTCGAGAAGATTGACGTCTCTTCCTCACTGCAATCATGTGCTTTCATTCTTCATATCATAAATAATATTAAATCTATTGACAACCCAGCAGTGAGTTTGTTCTGTTATTTAAAGGCTTAATCATTTCCACGGCAAATTTCATCAACTTAACATAGTGTGTGATTAAAACTCAAATTTCTGCGGTATTTGTCTTAAGTTCAGGTAACTAAAAAACAAAAGAAATTCATTTTGAATTCAGGTTTTTAAGCCACCGACCCTCCAGCAAACACTGGAGCAACTACATAAAAAAAAAAAAAAAAGTTTGCCTTCTTAAAAAGTTCCTAATTTTGGTAATTAAATAAATAAATAATGTGGAAATACTAATTGGAATTATTCAGCTTAAAAGGTCGTGTTAATACCACCAGTTATTAAGTAAAAGGTCATTAGCTAAAGCTCATTCCCTGAACTCTGTAATTAGTAGGTTGAACATAACGTCATAAGTCGTCGTCATAACTGTATGTATGTATGGCACTGAAGGAGCTGCTCTCAATCTCATTGTACTTGTGTATAGTGACAATAAAGGCATTCTATTCTATTCTATTGTATTCTAACTCAAACAGAACGATGCAAACTGTTCTTGTTGAGTTCCCTGCTTTACTGAAGTCCTGCCTCTCTCTCTCCAACTGTCTTTTCTCATTCGTTACAAAACTATTTATGGCACTTTTCACGCATACAATAAAGTGCAACGCTGTCAACGTCTTCTTGGGAAGACTGTGCTGCGCCATCATCCTTGTTCTACACAATAGTTTGTCTCCCTGGTCTCTCCGGCTGCCCTGCACTGACCCAACACAAACCACTTCTGCGCTACTATAAACCAGCTCTCGCAGGCCTGAGTGGAAGCATCCAGGCCGCTTCCATCACCGTGAAGCCTCCTGTGTGGGGGGATCTGGGGGTCAAGGAGGTGGGAGAGGAAGATCGGAGAATGACACAGATGTGCACGACGGAGGGGAACTCTGGGTACTTGGCAAACAAAAGCAGGAAGAGGAGGGAGGACGGGAGGGGGGCGGCTGGACGGCCGTGACGGAGACGGACAGAAATAAAATGCCAGCGGAGGAGAAGAGCGAATCCGTGACGGGGGACTTTCCGGAGAGAAACGCTCTTACTTTTTTTAACCTATTACTCTGTTTGTATGCATGCAGGGCGCCGGCAGCCTGTCGCGGGCGAATGTGAGGCACCGAGGAGGGATTTTGGGATAACGGCTCTAAATAAATACAGTCCATTTTTCATGTCGAGAGGAAAATTACAGCCAAGCTTCAGCAGAATAGGCCCCCGTGGAGGGAATCCATCTGTCTACGAGCCATCATTTCTTGTTTGCAGGAGCTGCTGCACTGAGCGCCTCGCAAACATTCGATGGAGCACCGAAGCAAAATACTTTCATTTAAGGTGTTGTTTTTAGCATTTGGTTAAATAAAAAAAGAACATATTATAAATGAGGAGTCGTCACGCAGACAGTGCAGGCTGTCGCTGATAGATAAGGAACAAGGAAGTGATTATAAGGGAATCAGCAGACGAATCCCCAATTATTCTTCTGTCAGCAAAGATAATCAGCAGAAACAGCAGCACCAGGACTCGGGCTGCCATCAGTATTCCTCCTGCATTGGTCTTCAACCTCAGACAAGCGTTTCATTCCAAAACATAAAAGCTCAAAATGGCCTGAAGCCACTTTGTGTCATCCCTCTTTGACAAACCACAAAACAAACGCAGCTGGAACAAAAAGCAAACATTAGTTGATTTGAGCAGCATCCTGGCGCTAATTAATCACTTCATGCAGGCTTTTAGAAGAACGCCTCTGACAGGAGAAGCTACACAGAGAGAGAGAGACTCAACTGAAATAGGTCACGTTTTCTCCTCAGAAAGTTCGACGTGGCCTCGGTGACAGATGCAGGATACCTGACATCACGATGGGATCTCAACGAGCTCTCTCATTTCACCTCAGTTTTCTGTCTCTTTCAGTCAAAACGGCGTAAAATCGATGCACTTTTCGTCAGACTTGTTGAAACATAGCAGCAATAAACACTTCGGCGCTCTGAGTGATGGAGCCCCCCCACCCTCAGCAGATCTGTAATAAACATGTCAGCCTGTCGGGGCCATTAGCAGCAGCCCACAACCGGCAGCAGCAGAGAAACGCTCGGAGGGACACATCAATCTGTGTGACGCCGGAAAGGCAGCGACACGGCGGTGAGTTGCATCGACGTCCAATCACGAGCAGATTACAAACTCAATAATGAAGAAAATGTAACCGTGTTCCCTGGAAAAGCAGATTGCATTCAAGGAAGTGAGCTGAAGCGTCGCTGCCAGTTGTCTGAGCAGCGATGTCAAAGACCTTCTGCTGCGACGGCGCCAACAAGCTGCTCATCTGCCACAGAGACGAGAGAAAAGACAGCAGAGGAGGCCAAGAGGGAAACAGATGGACAGAGAGGAAGAGTAACCCGGAGTGGCTCGGTCACTGGTTTAGTTTGTAAAGCTGAGACAAAGTCTGAGGACAGACTAAAGGGCATTTAACTGACATGTTTGTTAGAGATTCATGCTGCAGAGAGCCCCGACATGTCTTTACTTTCTTTGCTTTTCTCTTCATTAATGGAAATCTTCTAATTTAACTGGTCACTCACCTCGTAATCATTAAACGATGTCTATGAATAAATAATCACATCGTCACACTGCTGCTGAAAACACACGAAGCACAAAACTGACAGTGTTGGACGTACAGTCGTGACTCCATAATCGACCCTTAACAATCCTAAACCTGCTATCCGACAGGTTTTTGGGAAAAACCAACAGAACCCATAAAAACAGCCTTAACATAGCGACAGCCTTGGATTGTGACTCCGACATGACATTTAATGTCACCAATCAGGATGACGGCGTATTATCTGACTGAACAATCCCACAGATTGGCTACGTTCACACTGCAGGACTTGATGCTCAATGAGGATTTCTTTGTGACTTCCTTCACGTTTCCACTTCAATGCGACTTGTATGTGATCTGCTGTGTGAACTTCATACGAGCCAAAAGTGTCCCGCATGCGCAGAAGAGGACACGACGACGTCACACGCAGCGAGCGTGCTCAGTGTTTATGGAAGTAAACATGGATGGTAACGGTGGAGCGTATCTGCCACTCCCCCGCCGCCACCGATGGAGGAAACAGAAGTGTGAGCGCTAACTAAACTAGCATCAGCATCCAAGTACTGCCTGTGTGTTCTGGACACTTCCACCCCGTCAGAGCGCTGCCCCGGGATGGAAGTGGTCAGAACCTGCACAATTAGGCGTGAACTCCAGCGATGCGTCGTGTTCTAACAACACACTAGTTATTATAACAACTATGAACAATAATGAACAACTAATGAGCCTTCCAGCATCAAGCCCTCCTTGTTTCTGGATCTCCGTCTTGACAATCCGACATAAAAGAAGGTTTTACATTTAGTGTCAGATTATCGAGTCACGACTGTAATTCTTTATTATTTAAAGGGCATTTAAACAACTGTAGAGCCTCGACAGCCACACATCACACCAACAACAGCAAGACCACAGGAAGACATTCAGCAACTATCATCAGTACGGCTGTCAGCGAATATTCTACATTTGATGACATGAAACAACAAACAGGCTTTGAATTGTAAAAATTAATCAAGTTTGGAAAAAAAGCAGCAGCGCCGCAGCTGTCTGCTTGAAATGTAGGTCAAGCTGAAAGGAGCAAATAATTCAACGTAATTGAACAAGAGCCATGATTTAATGATGGCAGAGTGTTCACACCCCGACTCAGCTGCACTAAAAGCTCAGTTTGGAAAGTTTGGAGGCACTTTCTGTAACCTGGAGGTGAAGCTGAATGCGAGCTACAGATGCTGCAGTTCTTCTACTGGAGGCCACATCTGTAAAGCAGGCAGCCAGCTGAGGGTTGGTTCTGACTCTCGTATGGACATAAAGCGTAAAAATAGACGTTCAGATGGTTCAGACCTTCTGTGTGTTACCAGAAGGAGTAAATTATGTTAATCAGGTGGTTGCATATCTATATATTTACCATCCTGGTGGGTTCAGATCTGTCCTCAGCAACAAGAAAAACAACAGCTGTTTCCACCAAATCATGCAATTTTTGCTTTTTCAAATTAACTGAACCACTCCATCTCGAGCACCTCCAAGAGCTGCAGAAAAACCCTCGACGATGAATCACTGCTCGATTTTTCCCCCCAAAGGGAATTATGCCAATGAAATGATAGAACAGAAAGACTACCTCTGAACTGAATCAAAGAATGACTGAAAAACCCTCGAATACCTTTTTTGGAAGCTCTGACAGCTAATTAATAACCAACTTAATGCAAGCTGCAGTTTAAACTGTCTACGAGCAGGAAGCTGTCTCCAGGAATAGTCCAGGTCCTGCAGGCTGCCGCACACAGCCGGTCGCCTTAAAGGCAGCGAAGCACACAGCGGTCACAGTGGTAGAAAATGAAACACAGTTTAGTTACTGGATTCCAAACTGCGATCCCTTACAAAAAATTAAAAATTAAAAATTAAATCAAATAAAAATGAAAAAAAATTATTTAAAAAAATAATTAAAAAATAATAATAATAAAAAATAAAACAGAAATTAATAAAAATAAGTAAATTATTATTACTTTTATTTTATTTTTTGCAATCCCTTACAAAATAAAATAAAATAAAATAAAAATGAAAAAAATCATTAAAAAATTTTATAAAGAATAAAAATAATAAAAAATAAAATACAAAAATAAATAAAACAAAAATTAATTAAAATAAATAAAAAATAAATAAATTATTGCTATTTTTATTACTTTATTTATTTGTCTTTATATTTCTACTTTTATTAGCCTTTTCTTTTATGGATTAATTTTGGATCAATATTGCCACATTATTTATTTTTTATTTTAATTATTCTTCTTTTTTTTTTATTATTCTTTTATTGATTTTTGTTTTAATAATCTGGCACTCTCACTACTCCATACCTCCATACAGCACTCGTTGTTGAAACTAATACATTAGACTGGTTGGTATGTATTAGTTGGTATGGGCTATTTCTCCCTCTAACTACCAACAATATCTTCAATAACATAATAACTGATAATCCATTCATTCTGGGGTTGTGTAAGCTGGTTAACTTATTATGTTAAAGGAGTTTCCCACCAATGCAGTCGTGACTTAACAGGACTCTACACTTCCTGAAACCAAGCACCTGCATTACCCACAATGCAACTCAGCAGCCAGCAGCTCTGTCACAGACTCATTTCTTTCTAACCCCGTGGCCTTCCTTCTTTCATTTTCAGACCGATGGGCTCGTGTGGCATCACCTGGAGGTGTTTCATCAGACATTGTTCGACACATGAGAACAGATTTCGAAGGCGTAAAACTGGTGAAATTCCCCTTCAGTGGAAAGATATTGTTTTTGTTTTTTTTGTCCCTATAGCCACCGGATTGCACAACAGAAGAAAGATAAGCAAGAGTTCTAGACAACAGAGTTACACATCCTGTTTGTCGAACGCAAAATGAAGCTCAACAACGTCATCATAATGTCACGTACATGTTAACGTCTTCTCCTTTGACGTGACACACACACAAAGAACAAAACAAACTGATAACAGAGGAGTAACTTGGCGTGTTATTCAAACTCTATTTCACAACCAGGCTGAGTTCGATGACCCTCCATTCAACACAAAGAAACCACATCTCCTGCTAAATCCTCTCCCTCTTGATGATTTCTACTGACAGTCATCTCTTTCTAAAGCGTGACTGTCGACTAAACACCATCACAGCGCTTCATATTTTCAGAGCCAACGCTGAGCTGTAGCATCATCGGTGTCTTAGACCTCGGATCGATCCCCGTAACGCGTGATGACGTCCTGCAGCTGCTGCAGATCGCTGCCAACCATCTCCAGGATGTAGAGATGTAAATAAAAGGTTCACCGAAGACCTTTCAGCTGCTAACACCTCCACGTGTGTCGGGATCTGTTTGTGAATGTAAAAGACGTGTTAACCGAGTGTTACTGTAAACTGACAGCCTGACGGCTCGCTGCGTTCGTCCTGCTGCAGTTATTTCTGCTTTAATTTCACTTCTAACTACTTTCTGGCCATAAACGAGCAGCCCCCTCCAGCCGCTGATTAGTTCCTGTCATTAATTCCAGCCTGCCGTCCGTGTTGAGTGACACGTTGCGTCCATTTCCCTTTTTAGCAGCGCTCATTAGCACCTGTTCTGTAATTGGAAATCCGATTGACAGCCATCCCCCTGTCAGATCTGCTGATATGAGGAGACGGCTCGGCCCGTCCTGATCCCACTCTGGCCTCTTGCTGCTCCTGAAGCCTGCAGCGGCCAACGACGACTCCTGCAGATGACATCAGATAACGAGCAGCTGGTTTGCTGCTTCCTGCCGTTATTAGCAGATATGAGATTACATGAATCTGTGTGAAGCCTGAAGCATCACAGATAGACAATGTGATGTATGTTCTATTATTATTTTAATTATCTGTGTTTTTAGTGGCTGTTTTCTTGAGCAACCAATTACTCATTTAGTCAAAGTGGACGATTTTAAATAACTTCTGTCCAGAAACTAAGACAAACTATGTTTTTTTTTTAATTACAGAGCACTAAAAAGCAGTTCATTTAATTCTCTGTTGCTCAACTAATCAGTGTAATGAGCTTCCATGCTTTTCTTCGTTATTTTGCTGCTGTATTTGCTTCCACACGGACATGAGATGAGCTCCAGTCCATACCGTGAAAACACATGCAGCTTGTAGCGCCTCTGAAACTTTAATAAGGGCTGATCATATACATAGTCCTGAAACACCTCCGCAATCTGCTGACCATATGGCGCTCCGTCAGGAACCTCAGACTCTGATCTGAGCAGGATGAGCGAGGAGACAAAGTTCAAGCCCCTTCTGCTGCATGAATCTTTAACCGAGATCTGAAAGATTGATAATGCTTTTAACACACTTTCGCTGCCGAAGCTGAAACCGTGTCGGCGAACCGGCGACACGTTCGCATGTAAATCTGAGTTTTCTTGGCTCGAGCAGGTCGGCGGCGGTTTTTGCTCTTGAACTTTTGGGTCCGACGACGCAGATGTGGATCTGTTTGACGAGCTGGAGTGACTACAGACAATATAGAGGATTATGATCAACAGCTCTGATGGCATCACAAGTAAATTCTCGCCTCTTTGCAGCTTCATTAAGTCAGTAAATCTCATAAAGGAGAACTTAACTCGCCACTAGTCAGTCCCAAACCCACGTGAATCTCATTCATTTAAACATTCTTTGTAAAAGCGAATATTAAGATGACTATCTGTGAACCCAGCCGGGCCCTGTGAGAAGCATGTCATGTTTCAGACGACCTCGCGGGTTTTCTTTTCTTTAACGACCTCGTTTAGGTTTAGAAGTCGGAGGAATTCTGGAACCAATAAAGTCAAACCTCATTTATTGTCATTCCAGCCGTACTCAGTTCAGTTTGATTTTTATCGCTCTAAATCCCTCCGTTGGTCATCTCAGGCCGTTTAGCTCAGAGAGGTGAAGATCTGACGTTTTTATTTTGTAAAGAGAAACTCAACGAATCCAACAGTTACCTCTGAGCAGCACTCGGCAACGTGCAGCTAAAGAATCCAACAACATGCAAATACTTGACTATTAGAAAAAAACTGACATGTTTTAATTTTTCTGTTGTATTTACTGTGATGTGAACAAATTCAGAATTCCATCTGGAAAGAATGGATCGTTCCAGAATGACTGGGATGACGACATCTTCTGGTCACATGGAGCAACGCTGGTAAAGATGTCTTAAATAGTTTTGTTTTTTTGTTGTTGTTTTTTCGCTTTGGATGGCATTCGGAGCTTTGTGGTGCTAGACTTCACATTGTCTTTTCTGTAGCTTGAATATTTCCATACAGCTGACCAGGGCTGAAAGATCATGTCCAAAATGTCAAACATCCATCCATCATCTGTGCACCTTAATCCTCAGGGTGGTGTGGGGCTGGAGTCTATCCCAGCTGACTCAGGGTGAAGGCAGGTTCACCTGGACAGGTAACCAGTCTATCACAGGGCTACACTTAGAGACAGACAACCAAGCACACTCACATTCACACCTACGGACAATTTACAATCACCAATTAACCTCAGCATGTTTCTGGACTGTGGGAGGAAGCCGGAGAACCCGGAGAGAACCCACGCTGCACGGGGAGAACATGGAGACTCCACGCAGAAAGATCCCGGGTGTCCTCACCGGGACGTGAACTGGCGACCTTCTAGCTGCGAGGCGACGGTGCTAACCACCAAGACACCTTGCAGTATTAAAGTACAAATCCAATTCTGTGCATCTCTTCGATGTTAAATATAAAGAAATTCTACCCAAAATACGGCACTCTGCTTATAGGACACTGCAATTTACTGATGTTCCCTAAATGCCTCACATGCAGCTGTGCACAGAGAAGCCTCTAGTCTCCATTTAGTTACTGCAGCAACTCAGACAGGTGTGAGGCAATAAAAATTAGTTTTAAAAATTAAAAAGCTCTTTTTTCTTTTTTGCAACCAAATCTTCACTTTTAATGTTTCTCTCAGTGTCTCCGTCACTCATTTGGTTGTGCACACATCATACCTGCATGTCAATAAACTTGTTGTAAACAAAGTTTTTTTTAAAAAGCCGTGCATCCAGGAACCCTTGAATTTACTACGTTTTTGCAGACAGTCTCCTCTTGTAGATCATTCATTTAAAACGAAAACCTTTCTTTGTGCAAGAAAATCTGTTGAAATTTATCAAAAGTGATTAATCCAGAGGCAGCAGCAGGAGCAGCTGTTAAAGTGCTGCTAACATTTTTTGTGATATTAATTTACAGACACAAAATGGTATGGAGATAAATAAAAGACCCGTGGTTTTCACTGGACCATAATGACATAAACAGGAGTAGCTTCATATGTTTACCTTGGTGAATAAGTCAGATAAAGTCCCTCTCATTGCTGGATTTGGTGTTTTTATGTGAAACGCTGACACTGAGCTAAACACCAGACGTCTCCTTAACACTAAACAAACCAAAACACACAACAAACAACACGTGACTCGTCTTAAACTTGGAAGAACGTCAGCGCTGGAGCGTCCAGGTAATAAACACCGCCTTGTTTAACAGCATCCATGTGGTCGACCGCACGCACCGACAACAGCTTCACGTCTCCGCGCTGCTCTATGAATAGATTTTATAAGAGCCGCTAAAAACACTTTCTTTTAAAACAATATGTTGGTTTTTTTTCAGAGGGCAGCAGAACAGAAGAGCCCCACGGCGTTTTCCCTCGCTGTGAGAGTGCATGAGCGGCTGTTTATTGGGGTGAGCAGATGCTTCACAGTCAGTGGGAATCGTGGGTTCTCTGCCGTGCAGATGGGGACCTTCTCCTCTGCTGGATCCACCGCTGGCCCTACATTAACACTAACAAATCGGAGTGACTCACTGTGTTGTGTTCTGGTTTCCTTTGAACACACAGCATCTGGCCTCCAACTCTCTTCTTCCCAATGGGGATCTTGATGGGAAAATCTTTTAGTCTAGACAAGAGCTCTCAGAGGAAACCACCGCTGGGAATACGGCCTCTTACTGCAGCGAGAGCAGCACCTGCAGTGAAATATTATCGTCTATTTACACTGAAAACACGCATGAATCCGTTTTTTTTTCAACCTCCTGAGCATGAAACTGCAAATGACCATCTAAGTTGGTTTTCTGCTCGGCTGTACGGCGCTGCGAGGCCACAGCTGTTACATGGCACAGATCCAGCAGAGTCCAGGCTGAAGGTCTTGGCAGGACAGAGACCACATCCTCCCGTCTATAACAAGCTTAGCTCTTCAAAATAGCAAAATTACTTCATAAAGTGTGTTGGATCCACGCTTTTATGGTTTATCCACCTCAGGCTTACCCCTCCGGAGGCTCCGTGTAAACACCAAGCACAGATAAGAGACCCAGTTTGAACTCCTTCTGAACCACAAACCTTGAAATTGAAAGGCTGTATCAGCTGGCTCATGTGTCCACATGGGAGGCAGCCAGGTATTTTCACTCAGACCAAATATCAGCTCAACAACTGCGCGCTACAGTAGATCCTGGAAAGAGTCCCTGCACTGCAATATCACAAGTCTTCTTCATCACTGACTCACTGGGCTTCCGGCTATCTTCTGCTGATGCTGCCACAATTACGGGGCATTACAGGGCTCGGAAGGCAGGTTATTAAGATTAATGCTTTGATTTGCCTCAAACTGCACCACCGGGTGCTCGAGAGAAGCACCCATCAATCACAGCGCCTCAGTCCCAGCAGCAGTGAACCTGACGTCTGTGTCAGTCACAACCTCTCACCACATGAAGCTGAATTTCATACATGATTACATTCTTGCACAACCAGCTAATGAGCCAGATCCAGAAATTCCCATTGGCCACGATATAGGTCAGGTCTGTCCACTGGGGCATGATGCCATGACACAATACTGCATATTCCCCCATTCAGAGCAGAGCTGATACTTCTTAGGGAGCCTCGCTGTGTGCAACCTGACACACTGAGCAGCGCACAGGGACTCGTTCATTTGTGGATGTAAATGTGCAGAAACACACTGGAGCACTTAGAGAACCGAGTCATTCACTTGTGCATGAGGTCTAGTGGGGAAAAGTGGGCAAAGCAGCTCTAGTTTCAGGAGGAATCTGCGTGATGCTCCTCAGGCAGAGGCTCCATGTGCTCCGAGATTAACAGAAACAAAAAGGTAAAGTCAGTATTACTCACCCAAAACCCCAACAACAAAAAGTTTCAGCACTGCGAACTCATTTGTATCCATCACGCTGCGAGAATCCAGTCGGACTTAATGAATGAAACCTCAGCTGCGGCTCCAGCGCGTTGCCAGTGGACACTTGAAGCGAACCATAATTAAACCAAAATTATCCCAAACGGGCGAGTTCCCTCATTGCTGTCAAAGCGGCTGGCGGAGGTGGCTTTCTGGGGGGAGGGAGGAGAAGCCAGGAGGAAAGAAAAATGAAGAAATGCACACACACACAACAAAAAGAATAACGGGATCCCGGAGCGCGGGTCCTGACTGTCCCCGTGATGAGCGCGTCCGCGTCTCTGCGCCGTCAGGAGTCAGAGCGCAGCGCCGTCCTGCATCCTCCGGAGGGGGGAGGGAGGGAGAGAGGGGGAGAGGGGGAGAGGAGAGCAGGGGGAGGATGGTAGAGCTCCTCCAAGGCATTCACACTGGATCATGCAGCATTTACTGTATTCAATCTCAACGCGTAATTGGAGACATTTGGGTGTGAGGCAGGAGTTATGGTGGAAATGCAGGAGTCCAGGTAGGAACATTAAATCATTATTGCACTATAATCCATATTTGAACACCTGCATGGCCTTAGATAATCACATAAACACCTTATATCATGCTGTAATAACAAATAATGTGTCTTGTAATTAAAATATTTGGTGATCAGGTAATAATCACTGTAACTGTGTCACTGAGCTGCTCTAACAGTGACCCTGTATTTATTCTAATGCAACAACACTGACCTCATGTGGTTCGTTTCCACGTTACACCTCCACCCGTGTGGATTGTGCACCAAACACCACTAAAGCCTTCCGTGTTACTTTGAGGTTATGCAACAGCTGAGAGCATTTAAGCTGTGATTAAATAAAGAGCTTGTTCTGCGTTTGAATTCGTGTCAGCCTAAATGATAACAGATGGCAATCACTTTTAGGCGGATTTTTTTTCCACCCAAGTCTTTCTTTTTCGTCAGACTTAATAGAAAACCTCATTGTGTCTACCTTGCAAAGTGGATCCAGTAATATGTTTGATTATTGTGCCGTATTCTGCTTTTACTTTGTAGGGGGACAGAATATAAATCACTCTCTGTAGTCTAGTACGCTGCTGTATCCAACAGCCTGGAAGCAAAAGGCAGCATCCAACATGCCTCCATCACCTCTAATCTCACCAGTCACACCGTGTCAGCACCCTGGCAGGGCACCCAGGTCCACGGAGAGTACAGAGAACTCTTCAGGGCACATGCGGGCGGAAACATCTACGACTTCACCTTCCAGGGAATTATGCGGCGACGGTTCCTGGGCATGAAGAGCGCCATGTCCTCTCCCACAGACAAGAACTGGCCTGCCAAGTCCACACGGAGCTCTGCAGAATCTCTGGAGGTGCAATAAATGCAGCAGCCAATTCACAGAGGAAGTATGAGGAGAAATCAGAGGCAAGTGAGATCTCTAGAGGATAAAAAAGCTCATTAGCCTTTTAGAGGAGATCAGCAACAACTCCAAATATCAGAAACTCACTTCCAAAATGCTCCCAGTCTTTACCTCTTTCAGGATATCAGCCCACTAACGAGGCCGGTAGCAGCTCATTTTGCATTTGGTTTTAGCAGCTGATTGTTTAAGGCACAATCAAAATGCATGTTTAACTCATCGCTTCTGTCTTTAATCCTGCTGCAAACACTTGAGCACCACTAACCAAACTCATGAGACAACTCTGGGGCCTATGTCTCACCACTAGACTGTGATCCTTCAGAAACCCGTCATCCATCCTTCAGAAGTTTCAGTCGGTGTCATCCTCACAGCTGGCTGAAATAGCTTCTAAATTGAGTCCAGTGTGTTGCCTGTTAGGCATTTTCCGGTCTCGGCTTTTGCAAAAAATCTTCTCCCATAGTTGGCTATAATTACTAGATGCCTAACGAATGGCGTCATTCCCTTCAGCTTCACACAGACAACTGTTCAGTCACCACTTCAAAAACACAGCCCAGACACTGATGAGCCCAGACACCTACAGACCCATCTCTAAGCTTACATCTGTCTCAAACTGCTTAAAAAAAAACTTGTTTATACTCAGGTTTCATATTCGAATACCTTCAACATACGTGACAAATTCCAGTCTGGTTTCAGAGCTGCAGAGTCTGTTGAAGGTCAAAAACAACCTCCTTCTATCCTCGGATTCACCTGTTCTGGTGTCATTTTAGTTATGCTTGAGTATTTGATTGTAAAATTCTTTAATAATTCCTAGAATGTGATGCTGGCTTACCGAGTAAAGTATTAAAATCGTGTACCTGTCTTCATTATCATCAGGCACTTGTTCATTAAATGTGGCGTCCCCCATGGTTCTATCTTGGAGCCACTGACTTTCTCTCTGCGTGCGTTATGACATCAGTTTTATCTTCCAGTTGTACCAGACCCGGTGTGTTCACTGATGAGCCTCTTAATGAAAACAAATCTGATGATATTATGTTAATAGCCTCAGCAATGCACCTGCCCCCTTGTATGAAACACATGACTCCATTTTTATTTCAATAAACAGGACAAACATACACAATAAACGGCAGCAGTGTGAGGGTCAGCTTATGCCAGCTCAGATCCGTCACCAAACTGAAGCTGATTTATCCTTCAAGGACCTTGAAACAGTTACCTTTGCATTTATTATCTTGCTACTGTGACTTGATGTTATGTTAGCTGACTGGAGTTAGCTAGGACAGAAGCCTGCAGCTGCCAGCCCACAAACTGGTACAAAGACAGAACATTACCCAGTTGTGGCGCATTGGTTTCCAGTAAAATACAGAATAGAGTTTTTGTTTTTAAAGCTCTCAGTGCTTTAGCTCCACAAAGCAAACCAATATGCTGACATCATCATCTGCTCCTAGGTCACGTAGGTCAACATCACGGTTAAGGTGACGGGGCGTTTTCAGTTACGGCATCCAGGATCTGCAGCAGTCTCCGGTTTCACATTAAATCCTGCACTATTGGCAATTAAAAATCATGATTAAAGGCTCACCTTGTTTCGACTTGTTCTTCCTGAGACCCGCCCTGTTGTTTTGGATCGATTAGTTACATAATTTTACTCAGTTTTCTCTTTCGCCTTCGCCTTTACAGCTCTAGCTCTTCTTTAATCTCGCCAGTATGCTTTAGCTTTGCTTTTCTGTTCATGCGGTTGACATAACATCTGTTTACGCTCGCAACACTTTTCACTTCCTCCATGCACTTCTGCGCCACTGCTGGATGGAGCTTCGTGTCGTCTCTCTCCTGTGGTTTCTGATGTGCAGTTACAGGCCTCGCCGACCTGCCCAGTCTTTGTTGTCGTCTTGTCTGTTGTCTGTCGGCTTTCTTTTCTCTCTCCACTCCTTTTCCACCGCAACAGGTCGAGGCACATGGCTGCCCTCCCTGAGCCGGGCCCTGCTGGAAGTTTCAAAAAGGAGTTCCTCATCTCCACCAGGTGTTGTGGAGATGATCTGATTCGCTGGGTGTCTCTCCATCGCACCGTACGGCCTTAACCTTCATTTTTTTATAATTAGTCAGATGAATTTGTATGATGTATAATATTGTGGGGTCTTAACCTTAAAATGTAAACTTCCAAGGCCGCCTTTGGAACATTAATCTTATTTCTCTATTGGAAAGCACTTTGACTCGATGTCTGCTGATTTAAATGAGCCTAATTAATAACGCTGGCTTCACTTGACTTGATCTTTACACTAAATCTAAAACACAATGTGTCAGGACAGGAGGAGGGATGGTGCTTTTCTCCCTGCAGACACCGAGCCAAAGCTGTCAAGAGTTTCTGGCAAGTGGTGGAGGGTGTGGAAGCAATAGAAGAAAAAAAAAAAGGTTTGTTTTGTGAAAGAGAAAAAATAAAATAGAATCACAACCCACGTGAACGCCGAGGAACATAAACCTTGAGCACAGTTATGAAATGACGCAGCGCTTGTTAAAAATGAAATCAGTGCAGAAGTGTGTTTACAACGTTTTATTAAAAATGATAGCCGTTGTTTTCTTCTTCTTTATTTTGCAGTTAGCTGTTCAATTCAGCAAGGCAGCAGGGTAGAAGTCGATATGGTTCAAAAACCTTTAAAAACACAAACACAAAGGAAAAGTGGGTACCACTCGAAGGTACCACTGTGTCTCGACGGGAACCTTCATCCCTCCGACTCCATGAACGATGAAAGTGATTACTTCACTTCTGAGGTGCAGTCTGTTGCAGCCTTGTGGGTTGTGTAACTGGTGTCAGAGGAGAAGTCAATTAATGTCCCAGTTTTCTGTCCAGTATTTGCAGCGACCTCTAGAAGCATCATGATTCCTGGAAGCTCCTGCGTTCCACTATCCACGAGTAAACTCGATTTTTTACAGTGTGAGGGTTTACTTAAGAACTCCTCTTGATCCTCTGTGATCTTTTCCTGCCTTTATCTTCATCTGGACTGAAGCTGCTCTTTTTATGACCAGTTCTCCTTCTCTTGGTCTCAGCGTCAGGACACAGGTAGTCATGATGCTCTGGAATGCACACAGGTGAGCAGGTTTGCAGAGTGAGCTGTCATCATGAACCTCAGTGCTCCCAGCTGTCTTACTGCAGCCTTTTGGATTGTTGGCTTAAGTTCTCCAAACTGTTTGCAGAAGCAGAGCCTTCGCTTGTGCTTTCCATCGCCGCAGACTACACAAACTAGATGGTCGTTGCCGGCCTTTGTAGATCTGGTTCTGGCATGTCCTGGTTTCCTTTTTACTCGGTTCTTCCTTCCTGAGCTGCTCGAGCTGCTCATATATGCTCTCCTGTTCTTTGAGAATGTCAAACATGAACTGTATGCACTGGTTGAAGGCTTTGAGGAACTATTATGGTAGTCCGCTGCTCAGTTCAAAGCAATGAAAGCACTATATTTGATTTTTCATTCTTTATTATGTCGGTATGTGGCTGCAGTTAAGATGTTTTACTGGAAACAAATCTGTAAAAACATCTCTGGTTGTAATTTGGGATATTTGTCTTGTAGTAGCTGATATAATAACTTCCATCGGAAAAAATAAGTGTCAGCAAATGCATCTTATTGGTGCATCATTACGCTGAAAGTCATCTGCGGCCTACTTTATTAAGCAAATCTGTAAGTCTAATATATGTTGGGACACATCTTTGCAAAAATCAAACATACCTAAAATATCCTTGCTAGTGTACTGATTTGAAAAATAGAAATAAAATAATGGTACAGACACATGCATGAAATCAAACAGTTAAAAATATCAGCATGTGTGTGATAGAAGTTCCCTCAGGTGGTCCACCACTCAGCTGCAAAGTTTCAAAGTCAGACGCATCATTCGAACATCACCGTTTGTGGATGATTCTCGCTCTGACGCAGATTCCTCTGATGCAGTTTGGATTTAAAACGTGACTTTGAGTCAGTCGGCTTTGCCATCTCGATGTGTCACACAGACGGTGTGTATCGCTGTTGTTCTGCTGAGATGATGATGCAGATGAACGTCACTTCCTGCTGACGTTTTTATAATGTGTTCATATCTAATACGTTTTGCTGCAGTTTAATAGATGCATGTATCATAAATTATTTATGTTGCAGTTAAAGTAAAGGTGACATCAAAGTGTTTAAATAAAATGAATCATAACTACCAAGGTTGAATGGATCAAAATGATTCATGAGGTGAGACCTCCAAAGGTAAAGATGCTCCTTTATTAATATTTATGTCTGGGTAGGTTTTCAGTCGTTCAGGTCGAAGGTAACTGACCTCTTTCATTTTGGTTTCTGAAAATGTTCCACCTCTCACCCATTCATCAGTTCTAACTGACTGATGAGAAGTTCTGGATATAAATGGACCTCCAATTAAAACCAACAGAAGGTTGAATGAAGGCTTTATTACATCTTCGTGCTGATTTATTTATTTATTTATTTATTTTGTTTAATATATAATTTAAATTAGGGATGCACAATATAACAGCGACCACATCGGTATCGGCCAGTATTAGGGTTTTTTCCGATATATTGGTATCGATCCGATGAACAAATTTAGCCGATGATTGTCTAACATCAGCGCCTTCGTCTCTATGTTTGATATTGCTGCTGTTTCACAGATGTTTTTACTTAAATTGTCTTGGACTTAAATAGGTTTAAATATGTTTTACTTTTGTTACGTAATGAAGACTATGTGGTCTAATCTGGGGCTTCTTCTGAATAGTTTTCTCACAGTGCTTATTTATACTCATTTTTCGTGTGAACAAAAATTGAATATCGACATCTTTAATATCGGCTATCGGCGATATCAGACATCTTAATATCTAATATTGGTATCGGCCAAAAATCTTAATATCGTGCATCACTACTTAGCAAGTGTCCTCAAGTGTATTCTTTCAACTGGACCTGCTTTAGCGTATTATTTGCTAGTTATGTTGGTCCTGGTGCTGTTTTACAGTTTAATGTCCAACTCAGTCCAGGGTGATATTTTCATGTTTTATAATATTTTTGCAAGGGCTGCAAGGTGGCGCAGTTGGTAGCACTGTTGCCTCGCAGCAAGAAGGTTGCCGGTTCACGTCCCGGTGAGGACACCCAGGATCTTCCTGCGTGGAGTCTCCATGTTCTCCCCGTGTAGCGTGGGTTCTTTCCGGGTTCTCCGGCTTCCTCCCACAGTCCAGAAACATGCTGAGGTTAATTGGTGATTGTAAATTGTCGTAGGTGTGAATGTGGTTGTCTGTCTCTAAGTGTATGTGTGATAGACTGGTTACCTGTCCAGGTGAACCTGCCTTCAGCTGGGATAGACTCCAGCCCCCCATGACCCTAGTGAGGATTAAGCGGTGTATATAGAAAAAAAAAATGGAATAATATTTTTTGATCAGTTAAAGCTGGTTTTGGAATTTAGAAATGTGTATCTGGACATCTGTACACTTTTCCTTCATAAATGTATGATTTTAACATTTCTTTTTGTTGTTTTTAAGCTGATTTATTACAGGCTCTCAGCAGTTGCCACAGGTGGGATGGTATATCTGTATATATTATTTTTATTTATCTATTTTAAACTGTCCTTTCTGAACACCCAGCGCTGCCTGTTGACTCCCAGGCCTGGATTTGTCGTGTATGAGGTGATAAGATCAGAGTCCCGGAGAGGCGGCCGGTGCCGGGAAGGCCGGACCGGGGGGTGGGGGGTAGGTGGCGGTAGTTGGCCTCGTGCCTCCGGGAGTGCCTCCGCTCCACCTGCCCCTCACGGGACGCGGTGAACTTTGACCCGCCGGCCGTCGCTTTGCCTCTCTGGGACACTTGACGAAGCTCCGATCGACTTGTGAGCATCTGCATTTGTGAGATGCCCCGCTGGCCCGGTGTGGAGCTGAAGGCTGACTAAACCGGTTAAAATAGGATGTCAACAAGTGACGCAGGAGCGCCGGAGCTCGGAGCAGGAGTAGGAGGAGGAGAGACAGCTACGCCTCTGTACGGGACAGACACACGGACCGCAGCCGCACGGTAGGAGAGAACACGTCCTTTCTGTTCCTAACATGTACTTATTGTGCTTTTTACCGACTTGCTGAGTGTTGCCGCTCACTTCGCTTCACTCCGTTCACTCCGCTTCACTCCGTTCACCTCCTCACCGCGATGCTAGACGCTCTCGTGAAGGGAAGAGAAACCTCGCGCCGAACCGCGTTTAAAAATCTGCACATTTAACGTCGGAAGGCTTTTTCTGGAAACACACGCGCTCCTGACAGCTCAACGACAACTTCTCACGAATCAAGGCTTCATGTAAGTGAATTCGGCTTTGAGATATTCGGGTCATGTTGTGTTATTTTCTCAGCTCACTGCCTGAAAGCTGCGGTCCACCATACTGGACTGGACTGACAAGCGGGAGTGAGTTTAGAGGAGACGTAGGAATGTGACCAATATGTGTCAGAAACTATTTTGGATGAATGTCAGTGTTTTCCTCCTGAGTGAACACCTTTCCACTCCACGCATGAGCGTCTTGTCGCCTTGGGGGTCAGTTTGCTCAACTTGTCAGATTTTTGAACAGGCTCTGGTTGGGGCCACATGCTGAACTCCCAACTCATAAAACGTGACGCATCTAAGCTCAAGTTTACTTCCAACTGCGTTTGGACTGTTTGCTTTGACACTGTGCACGGATCAGGCTGTGGACCCAACATTTATGCCGGAGCCTGCATTTGTGTGGGTGCATGT
The DNA here is from genome assembly GCF_000690725.1 of Stegastes partitus. Classification (NCBI taxonomy): domain Eukaryota; kingdom Metazoa; phylum Chordata; class Actinopteri; family Pomacentridae; genus Stegastes; species Stegastes partitus. Next base: position 172,045 of record NW_007578563.1, on the reverse strand, counting down.
GTTTGTCATGCACTGAGCCAGCAAACCACCAGCTTGTTGTGTTTCAGTGGCTGAAGCAGGCGAGCTCATACATGCAAAGCCAGGCCTGCACTCACACAGCTGCTGTCTGTGCATGTCCGGAGCTACAACTCTTGTTTATTGTCTGCATATCCTCTCACTAAGTCCACCTTAAACCCAGCTACTGTATCTGTAAAGAGTCCCTTTGGAAACCTGACAGGTGGTGAAGGTGTGGCGGCGAGTCACACCGTGTCCCAGCCGCCTCTTGTCACCGCCGCTGCAGTCATCGCAAAGCCATTAAGTTCTCCTTGGATGAAACTTCAGGTTTAGGGTGTTAATCATTTTTCAGCAGTTGGAATATTACATGCGATTGTCGGTGCTGAGCACACGCCCACACTCTCAGTTTTAGGCTGGATCCTTGCGGTTATGTAAGCCTTAGCTGGCAGATCTGGGCGCACACCCACAGCAGGGCCGACCTCGCAGCGAAGAATACACCAACATACTTGCATGAGACACACGGTTGCATGATGCAGCCGCCCAAAGAGGCTCTCAGAGATAACAATTAGTCATCGGCTTAAACCATCAAAACAAACCACGGATCGGCGTCCAGATCGCACGCAGCTGAAGGTTTGCAGCTGGTTTGTGTTTCAGCAGCAGGAGATAAGAGGTCACGGCTGGGTTCATGGGTTCTACTGTAACTTCTGCAGAAACCGTCCTCGGTGAAATTCACATTAAATGCATATCGAGTGGTGCTGTTCTTCCACATCCGCACAAAAGTCTTCCTGTGGAGCAGAGTTGTGCTGATTATTGATTAGTTTAAAAAAGTATATTTTTATTTTTGAACTGTCTTTCAGAAGAAGACGTGAGACAGGCCTCAACCCTGAACATGTTCAAATCCAGGCTGAAAACAGTTCATTGTAGTTGTGCATATGAAAGTATTTGATCTGTTCTCTTCTAACTAATGATTATATTTCTGTTTTTATGGATTGATTTTTATCTGCTGTCTTACACTTTCCTGTGAAGCTCTTCTAATTACGTCGGGTACAAACTGTGCTATAGAAATAAACCTGCTTTGCCGTTTAACTATTACATAACCGTTATAATTCCACGTTGCCCTCGATGACGGCTTCAGATCTTTAGTTTTATCGACCAATTTATTATGAAACAAAACAGCCCAAAGCAGCAAATCTCACATTTAAAAAGCTGCAACTAGAGAACGCTCATCGTCGCCTCAAACAGCCGATCGATGTTCAAAACTGTTCCTAATTAGTTCTGTGTCGCCGACCAAATCGTTAACTCCAGATCAGGGATGCTGGTGCTGCAGTTTGGAGTTTGTGACAAAGATCAACACATTAAAAAACAAATAATAATGAGTGTGTGTGTTTTTAAGGCAAAAACGACTGAGATTTGCATGTTACAGCTTTTCTAGTTTGAATGTTTTCTGCTTTGACGGTAAATGAAATCTGTTTGTGTTTGAACTGAACACGTCGACGAGGACTCTCTCTTTAGTTCTTTTATAGTTTGAAAGCAAAACACCGTCAGTTTACTGTAAATGAAAACAGCAAAGAGCCAAATTTTAGAGGCTGGAAGTGAGCGGAGGAATTTGGAGCAGTTTTGCTCAGAAGATTATTTACAACATTTAATTTAAATATTATCAGTTAACTTAGTTTCAGCTCTAAAGAGCTGTAACGTTCAGCTGGTGGTGCTTCACGTGGCGACAGAATAAAACCTTCAGAACAGATCCGTGATTTAGTGACAGAGATCAGAAGATCCAGAGCTGTGTTCTCCTCTGTTGACACGTTTCAGAACAATCTCACGGCGTACATGTTGGTCTGTAAATGTTTCAGGATGTTTATTTGATTTTACAAATTGATCCAGTTCTGTCTTGTGTTTCTGTTATTCTACAAATTGCTTTTGTGTGTTTTCATCCTAATTTCAGCACATATGTTTGTTGTTCTGCCTTATGACATGAACAGCACTTTAACCTTTATTTGATGTAGAATAAAAAATATAAAAGGAACAGAGGCAGGACCACAGCATTTATAACTCCAGGATCCTTCTGTTTTTTATGGATTTACTTGTGCACCTTCACTGCAGAGTTCCTCCTGGTGAAATACTGTTAAGGCAGCTGGTAAATCTACAGATTAGTCAAGCAAAGACTAAAAAAAATAATAAACAGTAATTTTAATTATTCATCTTTTAAGTCACAGGAGGATGTCGATGCTGGTTGCTGCCCCTCAAAAACTACGTTTCCGTGTTTAAATCTTTCGTAAAAAGAATATCCTTAGATTTTGTGCTGTTGGATTTAGTAAACAAACAATTTGAGTTTATTTTTACTTGTAAAAAATGTTTGTTTTAAAGCTAAAATGCACATAAAACTCAACAACAGGTCCATGACTGCAGTCCCATGTGTTGAAAAGGAACACCGTGTATTCAGTACCTGGATGTCAGGTGCACAGAACAAGACATGAACACGTGACCGTGGACTTACAGGCGTCAGAACCAAAAACATGACAGCTATTTGAAAAGAAGTCCGATACGAGTCACTGTCATGTAAACTATGCAGCTTCAGTTTATGGCTTCCTCTCAGGCCACGATCACGGAGCTATCAGTTACCAAACATGGTCTCCTGCAGGTTTACAGGCACTAATGCAGCTGAAACGTGATTACACTTCTGCTGCTGCCTCCGGGAGAGTCGGGCTCAGAAGGTGTGTTGTCCTTGGCACCGAGGCAGCTGCTGAGGAGCATCTCCCTCCTGCCCGGCCTCCTCACATTTCTCTTTGCTTTTCCTCTCATGTCAAGTCCCGGCAGGCTTTTATCAGAGCTTTCCAGAGATTTACGCTCTAATGAGGCCAAAGCGTCGCCCCTGAAGGGAAGGTGGATGGTGGAAGCTCTGCGTGACGGCCCATGTTTCCACGAAAAGAAAAAAACCCAAACCCTTCACCTTGTTGAACGCACCGCAGGTTACATAAAAACCCTCCAATTTCCCTCCACCTCTAAACTGCTGAGCTGAATAAAAAAAAAGCGAGGAGGAGGCGATGCTGGAATGTCCCGCGAGACATAATTGCAGTCGTTTATTTTGTCGCTGAACAAAGGTCGCCGTGGCGTTCGTATGCAGATAACCGACTCATCTTTGTTCTGGTGTCGTCGTCGTGACCGGCGGTTGGCGGCGCACCGGCGTGGGTTCGGCGCTGGGTTGCGGCAGTAAATGTGCATATGCATGTTTTTTGTGTCAGAGCGAGTGGGTGTGTGTGAGCTCTGGTTGTAAGAGAAAGTGTGGAGGGGAGCAGGGTGGTATTGTTATGTAAGCGCCGCTTATCGCTCTGTTCGGCTGATAAGCTGAGAGGAGCTGTTTGGTTCTCCTTCAGCTTTACGCTTGCTTACACACCGGAGGAATCAGGCTGAGAAACACATTCTACCAATGGTCCATCTCACTTCTGAACGCACACTGTCACTTTTAATCATGCTGCTTACCTGCAACCTCCTGCCCAAATTTATTTTATTTTATTGGTTTTAATTTGGGGCTGCAGGTGGTTCGGTGGTTCGCATCGTCGCCTCGCAGCTAGAAGGTCGCCGGTTGGCGTCCCGGTGAGGACACCCGGGATCTTTCTGCGTGGAGTCTCCATGTTCTCCCCGTGCAGCGTGGGTTCTCTCCGGGTTCTCCGGCTTCCTCCCACAAGGTCCAGAAACATGCTGAGGTTAATTGGTGATTGTAAATTGTCCGTAGGTGTGAATGTGAGTGTGCTTGGTTGTCTGTCTCTAAGTGTAGCCCTGTGATAGACTGGTTACCTGTCCAGGTGAACCTGCCTTCATCCTGAGTCAGCTGGGATAGACTCCAGCCCCCCATGACCCTAGTGAGGATTAAGGTGTAGAGATGATGGATGGTTTTAATTTGATCTCATTACCTCCACCCTGCTCTGTATATATTTTGCCTCTTTTGTATGTTTCTTAATATCGTCTTATATGTACATTTGATTTTATTATTTACGATTGTTAACAGTTCAATGCACCGTCCAGAGGCAGCTACTTATATTTTGCCCCCATGTATGACGACAATAAAGCCATTGTATTCTAGTCTATTCTATTCTATTCTATTCTATTCTATTCTACAACAGACTGGAGAAATAAAACTGTAGGTGCAGCTCGTCACGATTGTCCACCAGCGTTAAAGATCGGTGGTCACCATCGTCTCTTGTGATTCTGCTCCCAGATTAATATGTGATCAGATCTCCTGGTCTTCTTTTCTACGCTGGCTCGTGTCTCTCCAGTTCACTTTTAACAGGGCGTAGCTGCCTGTAATTACTGATAACTGGCTCAAAATTCATTTAATTTATTACCCAGTTTGTTGGAACACACAAGCAACACAATCGGCGTTTCGTGTCCAGACAGAGACGAGGAGGAGTTCTGCCGACGGATGTTCTGTGTTTTCCTGACTCTTGTCACATGCAGGAGGTTGTGTGAAATTAGGTCGCCGTTTATAAATACTGCTTTAATCAGAGACTAAGCTGTTAGCAGCGAAACAAAATCAGACTGTTTACGTCGACGGGAAGCAAGCGGACGTGGGTTCTCGGTTATCGTTTCCTTTCTGTAAAACACGACCAGTGAGGCCGTTTTCACTGCAAAGCTTCAATCCAACTCTGAGCTGCAGTAATGAAATAGCCTGAAGAGGAGGCCAGGATGTACGAAGGATTGAAATTAGACTGTTTTTGTGAGTTTAAAAATCAATTGTATGTTTATAAATCAATAGTTAATGCCATGAAATGAGGAAAAATGGGAAAGTCTGACATTAAATAACCGACTAAATGGCCGAAAACCGATATTTAAACCAGATATACATTCACAGGAAAATGTAAATCTTAAAAAAAAAATCTAAAAATGTAGAACAACACTCCAACAAAAGACTTTATTGAAATGTTTATTTTTGCTTATTAAAAAGAGGCGTTTCAGCATTTAGCCCTCAGTGGATGGAGCGATGCCTCAGACCATAAAATGGTGACTACGGATGGAGAGAGGAGGCATCACAGCCAAAGTAGTGCGTTTTTAAATCTGCACCAAAAAAAAACCTCCGATGTTAAATATTTGATCCCTGTAATAAACATGTTGATCAGCAGGAGTCATTTTTGCAGCAGTGAAGTTAGTTTAATTGATTCTGAGTCTATTTTGTGTTGTTCTTTTTGTTTTTTTTTTAGAGGAGATCAAGATGAAACATTCGGTAGAAAACAGGAGAATCATCTCGACGAGGGAGTTCCAGCTGAGCAGAACCAACCAGCCGTCCAACAGAAGGAAACAAACAAAGGTGAGATGCACACATTCACCACAGATTTACATCTGTGCACATAAAGAACCTGTTCAGCCTCGACTGTTTAATCCAGACCCACAGTAACCCCGACCTCTGTTGCAGCACTAAGAGCGGACAGCCTAAAACGGGACGAGACTTCTCACGGTGGTGAGTCAGAGGTCCTGATCCAGAAACCTGCCGGGCCCAGATTCACCTCCAGCCTCCTCCTGAGACTCTCCAGGAGTCTGCACCTTCACCAACCTGAGCTGAAGGAGAATTTAGACCCCTGTCTACACAGGTACGCAAGGAATGAGTTTAATCTGTCAAAACACACATATTAGATGAAACGTTTAGTGTCTTGATCTGTAGCTGAAGGAGTGACGAGGTCCTCTGTGCAGTCTGGTCTGCTTCTACATCATGCCATCACCGCTCTGTCCGTCTGTCTCATCAACAGAACAACAAATGCAATCTGTTTTGTGTGTCGCTGCATACACGTGTAGAGTCGCAGTGATCAGCAAGTGAGATTCAGTAGCACACATTCACAGACAGTGATTCACTGAGCTTCAGCTTGACTGTAGATCAGACCAGGTGGAACCTTCAGGACTGCTTTAAATACCTGAGGCATGAGTGAGAACATCAAACAGGGATCTTGTGGCTTCACCTGTTGTGTCTTATGAGGTTTTCCTCCGTACATTCCTGCTGACCTGGCCTATAACTGACTCTATGTTATATTTATTGGTCGCTTCTTATCTCAGATGAATCCTGTCAAACTTTAACAGCAGTGGGTCTTTTTGTCTGTCTCATGATAACTGAACAGAATCCAAGGGTCTGTTTCTGAGGCCTAATGAGCAATCAGTCATCAGTGTCAGATGTACAGTAGCTGAACCGCTGAACCCTGTCTGCGTTCACTATCTGAAATGGTTAGTTCCTTGTATAAACAACGAGGTGACCTCTTTGCACCGTTCTCTGGTTCTGATATATTTCAGCTTCACGCTCTGGAATCCAGTAAACGATCTGCAGCTCTCGCGTCCCTCACAGGAAGCGTCACTTTGCATTCTCAGAGTTAATGTTTAACTCAGAATCATCCACCTGTGGGCTGATTCTTTGCTCAGAGATATAGCCATATGTCAGCAATGTGAGAGAAACAGAGGTTACTTTAGGTTAGACACGGTTACGCAATCTGAAATGACATAATAATTATATTTGACATTATGCCTCGTGGATAACGTTTAGCGAGTGCTGCGCATTTTCCTTATAGCATATTTGCATCCCATTGATGAATGTGTCCAGGAATAGCCTGTCAGCAGTAGTCACTGACGTTATTGGTTCAGTCCAGGACACACCTTGAACTCTCTCCTGTTGGTCCAACATGTCCTTATATAGACATCTTGGACTGAGGATGCGATCTTGTGTGTGCACAGTGAAGCATATCTAAGTGAAAAGTGCCATGGCAGCCTGTGTGAATGCTCGGGAGGTGTGACTTCGGTGCACCTGCGACAGTGGGAAAGCTGTTTAGAAAAGAGGGACAGAGCGCAGGAATGCCGACGATCCTGTTGATCGGCATTGCTGTGAAAAGTGTTAGACATTCAATCCCTCCAATGTTTCACACAAAAACATTACAGCACAGCACTGGAGGACTGGGTGTGCCCGTGAGCACAAATCACATTTATTTAAGTGTCATTGCCGAGATACTTTATTAGCTTTCACTGTATTATCTCAGCAATAAAATTACATTTACAGGTTGTTGTTATCATTATTTATTTGTTCTTATTAATCACTTAGTGTCTGCACATTAAAATCCTTTTAATTATGCTACAAAGGTGTCATCAAAATACCCCATAACAACCATAAACACTGTGTAAAAAACAGTCTTTTTTCTTTTAAAGAAACCCAACAGATGCCCAGCATGTTTAAAGACTAATCTACTGTGTCTTCTCTCTCTTCTGTTTTGCCAGTTCACGTGAACCACAGCAGGTTGAGAGCAAAGACGGCAGCGTGCAGGTAAAGATTCCCACTTTAAATCATTATGTGTCACAGTCTGAGCTGGCTTACCATATAAAATCTGCATCTTTCAATCTCCCATCATATGAAATATTCTAATCGAATGGCAACAAATTTCATGGCCTTGAAATTCTTTAAAAGCCACATGAAGTCGTTATCTGTAAAAACAACACCACTGACACTGTACTCTAGAAAAAGTCTGAGCGTTATTTTTATTATTATAACAGTTAGGAGGGACAGGGTGTGTGTGCTTTTGTGTACGAGTCCTTGGAAATCTTTCATGTCTTTTAAAGTAACCTGTTTGGCAAGGCTTGGATCTCCTAAATAGCTACACCATGGGAACAGGAGCCGTAGAAAAGCTCCTGCCTGCATACACTTTTACTGCTTGCTGTTGCTTAGTTTTTGCTGCAAAAGCCAGACAGTGTTTTACTTCACCGTACACAGAATTTGCATTTGTGTTGTTTTGTGTGCACTATGTTTATTTAAAATGGTGATTGAAGTTGTGTAGCAAACTGTAAACTAGGACACAAGCTATAGGTACCAGCAGTAAATCATTTTTATCTTAACAGGTTAATGGACGAACGCCACGACACACCTCCGTAGAGACAACCAGCGTCTGTTCATTATCAGAGACAGTTCCATTCCCAGCGAAGGAGGAAGACGGGGTCATTACGGTTTGCAATGAACCGAAGATTACCAGGGACTTGAGTTCAGCTGACATTTTTTTAAATGGTGACTTTAGACCACATGAACACAATGGTTCACACATACCTCCGCGTTTGTCACCACCAAGAACTTGCACTGAAGTTGAGTTAGAGGGCGATCTAAAGGACCGGACAAAGCGCGAAAACCAAACTGATATTGGAGAACTGTCTGACCCCCCTGCAGCCATGTTGTCTTCCACCGTGGTAACAGTTCTTGCCCCACACTGGAGTGGACGTCTACGACGGAACAAAAGACTTGATGGAACGGGCAATTCAGATGCCCAGGGGAATTTACAAGATGTGACCAATATTGCAGCACAACGTGGGCATGGTTTTCAGGTCACCCAGAACCAGCATGGTATGGACAGGGTGTTGACAGATGGATCACAAGCCCAACTGAGGGCCCCATTTCTGGGTCCCAGGAGAAATACAGTGGGCTGGTCGGCCAAAAGTGAACCTTCAGGCTTGGACTATGAAACTAAAAGGCAAATGACTCACACTGTCTCATTGGATGTAAACTCTGGAAGGATGACCAACAGGCAAATAGATGCAGGTACTTTAAGCCCTTTATCCACCACTAAATCATCTGTGTCTTCCCTCTTCCACAACCCTAATGACCAAAGGAGGGATCCACAAAGCAGACATCAAGGAGGACTCTCATCTTTAAGCTCAAAACCAATAACCAGCAGTCTGCTTCTGTCTTTAAGGAGATTTAACTCCAATGGCGGGATTTCTGATTCCACCTACTCGGATGTAAACCCTTTGTCTCCAAGCAGTCCTTCAAGTGATCGAAATGGAAAATTATTTTCAACTCACCTTTCTCAAAGCTTTCTCAATAATAATGACCAAGACAGGACAAAGCCTCTCCTCTCTCCATCATCCATTTCTTATAGGCCAACTGAAACTGGACCTGTCCTGTCACCATCATCCTCCAGCATCAGAGAAAGGAACATATCTGACGCTGTCTTCTTTTCAACCTCACCAATAAACAGAGATGCTGGAGGCACAGCTTCAACCCAACACCCTCAGACAATAAACAGGATCCAGCCCAGTCTTACATCTTCCAAACAGGCATTTCCAAGTACAGGACTATTGGAGAGACACCAGAACAGCAGGGATTCAAATGAAAGTACAAACCTATTGTCAGAGAACATGGTGTCCACAGCCAGACATTCCCCATATGACCACTCTGCACTACTGAAAACCCATTCTGTTCCTAAAAGGACCAGCCTGAAATCCACTTCCTGGTGGAAACAAGTTAGCCACGAAAGTAGTGCTCCTCTCATCCTTAATGATACAAGCAACATCAAAGACAGGCTAAACACACCCTTTGTTCCACCCTTTAACGATAATGGAGGCATGACCTCTCCAACTCTAACTGACAACAAAACATTGGGTAGTCATATGTCCAGTAACCGAGACAACAGTAGCACAACAGAGTCGGTTTGCAAAGGGAACATGAACTTTGTCCTGAAGACACAGGGAGGAACACACAATCTCAAACAAAGAATCCCTGAGAATTCCCTTGACCACGAACCACACAGGTTTGTCAAACAGCAGTACGGCTCGAACCTAAACAACAGAGAACCACAAAAGCCTTATAGTATGCCTGATGCGTTGTGTGGTTCTAAAATTAGTAGAGCTACAGCACAAACCACACTGAGTCACCCTAAAGATCCCTGCAAGCCTGATGCAAGCAGCAGTTCATTTACAGCAAGTGTAACTGAATTACCACCTACTTTGCTAAATCCCAAGAGCTCAAATACACCCACAGAGAGCAGCAGCAAATACAAAAATAGTCCTTGTCCTGCCAAAACCAACAACACCCCCTTACCTCTTCACAACATGGACTCACAGAAGTTTACCAAACCATCTCTTTCTCTTGATTTCACTACCACTTACAGCAGTCCAGCTCTCGTCTCTCAAACTACCTCTGGCCTCCCCCCAGCCACAAACACTAAAAATAGTTTTCCCTTCAGTTCCCCTTCAGTCTCTTCTCAGACAAGTATTCATGCTTCATCATACACTGGGTCTTTGTCCCAAACACCACAATTAACCAACAAATCCAACACCACACCTCTTGGCTTTGAAAGAACCTATGCCTCCACTCCCAAACCTTTCCAACCTAAAACTTCATCCAGCCTGATTCCCTCAGTCAGTTCTTTCTCTAAAACAAACTACAGCTCTGCATCCACCACCTCTTGCTCAAACACTGGCAGCCATCCTGTATCCCCTGCTTCCACCAGCCCTTCCTTTCTTAGTCCTCCCGTCACTACTGCTATGACATCTTCTCCCACCTCTATTTCCCCTCTCCTTACTCCCCCTGCAACCCCAGTCATTTCCAGCCCAAACTACTTAGAAACCTCCAGTCCAAAGGGAGGGAAGACATTTCCCAGCAGCCCAGAAACAGACCCAAAGAAACGCTCCAGTGCAGAGGGAAAGAAAGCAAGACGGGTAACATGGGAGGACTCAGTGGATGTCCAGGTCTCAGAGCCCACCACAGTGGAGAAGCAAGAGCCGTCTCGAGCACCAACAAACGTTCTATCTCCCTCCAGGTTCTCCCGAAATGCTCCATCCATATTTTCATTTCTAAGATCCAGCAGTCCAACAACAAGCACATCTCCTCTTCCCTCCCCTACCCCCAAGACCTCCAGCATACAGGTGGGCAAAGGAGGGAAGTATCGATCTTTATCTTCTGACTCTGCTGATTTGACGTCCAGAGAGAAAAACAAGCAAAGAACTGGTGACACGATGCTCTTTGACCAGGGAAAGCAAGACTTAACCACACCAAGGCAAGAAAGGACATTATCAGTGGAGTCTGGCACAGTTCCATGTTGTTCCTCTGCTCCTCTCTCCCTCCCTCCTGACTTTTCAGGTTATAAGCTTCGCTATAGCTCCCCACCTTACTCCACACTCATGTCTAACAGACAGGCACATGGAGAAGCTAAAACTTTAACACCCAGAGCACGCCTTTTTTCTCAACCTTCTCAGTCTAATCTTACCCCACAGCTTCCCTTAAATACTGCGTCCAAACCCCCTTTGTCACCTGTCAGGCCATCCCAGTCCATGCCCTTGTCTTCCCAAAGAAAACCTGCCGTGCAAGAAAGTGTGGTTTCAGAAACTGATCAAGTCAACAATAACCACAGCAAAAATAACGCCCAGGACCGTCAGAATAACCAGATATTACTTGTCGACAACAGAGTTCGTGTCAGCTTACAGTCTCTGCAGGGTGATAAGGCACACAAATCCTCATACGTAACTGAAACACTGGTTTATGGCATTAAAACCAAAGCAGATACAGCTACTGCCCCAAATGACACCACACCTAAACCTTTGCAAGATACCGCAAACATACCAGTTTCTATGGAGACCAAGTTAAGCCAACAGTCACACACAGTGCAGAGTCAGAGAGCAGCAGGTGAAGCGTATCGTCATTCAGATCAGAGCTCCAGTGGCAGCAGCTCAGCAGAGAGTCAGTCCCGGGATAAAGAAGGCAGCAGCAGAAGAATGAAGGAGAATGTGCTGGGGAAAAGCAGATTTTTTTCAGTGGAAGCTAATAATGAACAAAGCCCAAAGAGAAGCCGATTTGCCCTGAAGAAAAGTGTCAGCACACCAAACTCCAGTTTGTCAAGGTCAGATTCAGAGAGGGCCAGCAAGAGTAACAAAATGGACCAGGTCCTGAATAAAATAAAACAAAAATTCAGCCCTAGGCGGTCTGAGGATGATTCATCGTTTCCATGGAAATGGAAGCGAACTTCCCAAACTCCTTCTGTTAGTGGCTCAAGTGATGTCAGTAATGTCAGTGACAACAGTCTTGAGAGTGCCAAAACTCTGGAGGAGCGAATGCAGCAGAAAGAGATGGTGCTGAATGACAGCAAAAAGGAAACAGACGATGCAGATAGATGGACACAAAACAGATACACCATCATGCCATCTTCAGCTGTTGGAAGCACAGTAACAGGAGATCACTTCTCCATTTGGTCAGAAAAATCAACTCTAGACACTAACCAAGAAGAGAAAAACACTTGTGCAGAACACACATTTGAAAACAAAGCCCAAGTTCACCTGACAGTCGACCACCCAGCGACGCACCAGTTGGACTTTTACAAAGACAGCGGGACAGATTATACAGCATCAAACCAGTTCCTGTCTTGTAGAGATCTCAGTCCTTGTAGGAGCCCTAATTCCTCTGCTGCATATCCATCTCAGTTCAGGAAGTCCACACCGAGCCCCAGAAGCCCCTTCTCCCCCTTCGCCTCTCTTTCCCCTCTCTCCCCATTTTCCTCACCCGAAGTGACAGATGACAGTGTCTTCTACAGCCCAAAGCTGCACCGTCGCAGAGAAACTCCGTCTCCTTGTGAGCCAGGAGAAGGAATCAGCTTAGGAGGTTCAAGAAGAAGCCGAGTGTCGACAGGTCCTCCAAGTGTAGGCCCAGTACCTGACAAGGAACAGTTGGCATCCTCGTATGCAGACTTAAAGTACGGCATTGAGCCTTCCAGGTGCTTTTCTGTGAGTTCAGTTCTGTCCAGTCGACCTTCAGGGCCTGGACGTATTTCCACTGGATCCAGATTCATGAGTATGGGGGACCTCTCTCAGTCTGCCTTGTCTTGTGGAAGTAATGCCAGAGACTTGAGTCAGTGGTCTGTCACACCTGACTGGAACAAAGAATTGGATTGCCAACCTGCCAGTGACAGTCGAGCGGCGTATTTTCCCAGTGATCCTGGTAAAATGAGGTCAAGATCTCTGCCTCGATCCCTGACCAAGTGCTTGGCAAACTGGAGCTCAGGAGACGCTCCGTCTCAACCTGTAACCAGCACAGCCTCAAGGCCGGCTCACCTTTGGAGCCCTAACATGAACACTTGTCAGTTTACATGGGATACCGAGGGTCCCCCGACCCCTCCTCCAACTCCTCCCATGTCACCAGTGTCCAGACGCATGTCCAAACCTCCCAGCCTGTCCTCTCCGACCTTTCCAAGCTCATCAGAAGCACTACAGCAAGGAGACAGCCAGTCCTCCAGAGGGCTTCTGCCCTCCAGAGGTTATGTTTCGAGCCTTAGCACCTTTGAGGAGTCGTCAGACAGCAACTCGGACACGACGACAGATGATGAATATTACTTAGAATCAGATGAGGAAAGAGAAAAGGAAACAGAACTGTGAAAACAGAACAACAGTTGCTTTCAAATTTCTGCTTTCCAGGACATGAGAACAAAACGTCCATGAGGAGAAGGACGGGCTGTAATCTTTTATGTATGATAACATCTGCTTGTTTTTTGTTAACTCTCTTATTGTCACCAAGGAGACGTGAGGTCAGTTAGAACAGTGGGCTGCTTGCATGATTTACTTTTCGAAAGTTGTAGTTGTGGTTATGGTGAAAAAAAAAAGACGTATGGGCGAGCATGATATTATCAGCATAGGTTTAAATACTTCTTAAGTATGTACAGTTTATTGTCTATGACTGCAGATCTGCAATGTATGGATAACAAATAGTTTGGTCAGTTGCATGGCATTAGTGAGGTATGAATATCTGTGTGGTTGTTTTAAAGAACCAACTGCTGTGTGAGGTTAGGCTCTCTACGTCTTATCTTTAGGTTTGCATTTCATCCTGCTAGATAACAGTAAGTGCTGAGGTAATGTGGATAAACACGCTATCGTTGGATATTTCATCATCTGTGTTTGAAGATTGAAACGAATTTCGGTAAATGTTGTCATCATAAAGCAGAAACGACTTATTTTCTTAGTAACTTTTTCTTTCTTGTTTTTCTTTTTTTTTAAACAAGTGTTGCTTTAAAACGTTTTTGTTTTTTGTACTTTGGGATGAAATCTAATCTTGTTCTGATTAACAAACATTATAAAGTGCTCTATACAGTGCCTGCTGTTATTTGTACAGTCACAATCTAAAGTCTTAATATATCTATTTTATAAATAAATGTAATATTTCCAACAAAAGCTTCTGTTTGGGGGATTTCTGTTATAACGAGTTGCTTCCACTCTTGCTGCTGCTGCTTTAGGTGAAATGGTCCAGTGTTAACCAGCATTATTTCTCTTTGTTTCATGTTAGTTTCCCATCACAATATTTACATGCCAGAAAAGGTATGTGGATTATGTAGAACACAACAAAAGATCTGGTGCCCGAGGCCACATTCCAGTCTGCGGTGATTCTCACTGACCACATGAATTACGACGCTCTGCTCGATGCTGTTAACTTTAAATAGTGTCTGCTGTAGGTGGGGCGGCTCAACTGTCGCCCATTATTCAGCAGGGTGTTCCCTTTTGTTATTAGCTATGACAACGCATGAGCTGTCGCGGCAATGGTTAGATAAAACGTCCATTAGGCTGAAGTTAAAGTCATTACTTAATGTTTACTGGCAGTGGGCTTTGTCTCCTTGACTTTCTCTAATGCGTATGCAGAATTTATCCCGGAGAGACTTTCACACTGAGTCACAACAATCTGCTTTGTATTATTAGCCGTGACATCATACGGGAAGGGCACGGCCGCATAACTTCGTGTGTCACGGCCTTCAGAGCTCGGACTTTGAATCTGCTTTTCCATCTTATGTCATACACGGGAAAGTGCAGCGCTGCTCGTCCAGAGCCCTCTGTTTGCAGAGAAAACACTTGATCACGGTAACAAAGCCGCACCAAGGGCTGGCTGATAAAGACAGACGGGAAGCTTGAGTGGAACTTATCCTGCATGCTGTACAATGATAAAGATGAAAAGTAGCACTGTTGAAGCCGTGCAGTAGACTGTTTGTTGTCTCGGGTGTGTAGGCTGGTAAGTACACTGGTACAGTGAATGTGTGAAAAGGCAACATGTGCTGGGTTTTGTTCAGCACAGATAGTTAAAGCTGCACCGCAAACACTCAAACGCTCATACAGGCTTACACGCCACAGTGTGTGTTTTACAAAATAGCAAAATACATCTACACCTCACGTTAGGAAATTGAATTAATTTAAGCATTTTATTCCAGAGAGCTGTCACGCTGCAGGCTCTGCAGGATCAGGTTTCACCAAACAAACTTTTTTCTTCTCCTAGTGGGCTCATGGTGGCATCAACCAGCCGAGGGAGGCCATTGTTTAATGCTGAGGCTGTGCAGAGCTTGGTGCAGCTGTTCAAAGTGGAGTTACCAAAAACAAAGAACTGAACACTGACTGATATCATCATGTATATTCTTATGATATTAGCTTATAAGTGAACTGAATACTGGGATTCTGAATGCTCCAGTTAACTTCACCCTGGCCTCATTCCACTGTGTCCACATCAGGAAGCCGGTTTATAAAGTAATTATCGTTTCACCACATGTTAGTCTTCTGCACTACCACAAATATTTAGCGTGGGAAAAAAAAACAGCCATAGCCATGTTTTACTTCCTCCTTTCCATCTCTGTTTGTTCACCATCCACTGCTGACATGGTGCATCTCATGCCATCACCTGCTTTTAAAGACGTTTGACTGCACTGCCCTCTGATGGATTCATGGATTACAGCAAGGAGGAAGAAGCATGAAGTCATACACAAGACGCTCTTTGTGCTGTATTTTGGAAAACAGTGGATTTTTTGTCAGATTTGAGGTGACCGCAGATTAACTTTCCATTTTCCGCTGTTGAATTTGGAAACAGCTTTCTGTCATTTTGCACAGAGATGCAAGAGAAGGAACAAATGCCAAAACTTATTTTTGAGAATATTTTTTTACCAGCAATCGATAACACAGCTATGTAAAAGGAAGGCAGAAGCTTTATAAGATCCATTGGTGGTTAAGTTTGATTCACTGTGTTGTCTTTGCTGTTCTGAGTCAGCTGTTGAACTCGTGTTGAGAATGCTGTCATATTTAACTTTTCTCTGCACTAATCAGGACGTTTAGTACATTTCAGCCACCTGCAGCTGTTCTCAGCCTTGTTGGAGCTCGTTCTCAGCGGTGCAGTCAGCTGCTCAAACAACCGACCCAGCAGCGCCGGCCGAGGATCGTCCTCTAGAAACAACGTGCAAAGGTTTGTGCAAGAACAACTCAGTGTTCCTGTTTGGTTTCTGTTGTCGGGACGTTCTGCATGATATTAACTCACAACAGAGAACGGGGATGCATTCAGAACTCATTTATTCTTTATTCCGCTCATGTTGCATGGAGAACAAAGGAAAGCTACGACACTACCGTCTAACTGCTGTGTGTTCATGAGGCCTCGGTGGAAGGCTTCACTCCTCATCGTGAGCTTTCTGTACAAAGAGAAAACATCAGTTAGCACTTAGCGTTACCGTGCCATCAACATCGCACCGCTTTGCCCGATGACCGACCTTAGCTCCGGAGTCGCGGCTCTTCGCTCTCAGCTTGTTGACCTGCGACTCGGCGATGTCGGCCCTCTCCTCTGCTTCCTCCAGCTCGTGCTGTAACTTGCGCAACTTGCCGAGATTGACATTGGCCTGTTCCTCCTGAAAATCCAAATTAGAGGTTGGTGAATTGATGAAGTTCTCTATCATAAAGACGACAGCTGTGGTGGTTTTACTTACAGCCTCTTCCGCGCTCCTCTTGTAGGATTTAACCTTCAGCTGCAGTTTGTCCACCAGGTCCTGCAGACGGCTCATGTTCTTTTTGTCCTCCTCTGTCTGGATCAGCACATTGATGGTTAAAGCATAGTTTGGTATCGTTTTGGTGGATGTTTATCACAGAGGAGCTGAGTCTGTACCTGGTAGCTCAGCTCTTTGATGCGTCTCTCGTACTTGCGAACACCTTTCACTGAGTCGCTGCTTTTCCTTTGCTCCATGTCCACCTCGTTCTCCAGCTCTCTCACCTTAAGAGAAAGTTAAAGACACCACTTTGGTAAGAGCATAGTGTACACCGGTACCGTAAGGCAGCACTGTGGAGGTTGGAAATGTTTACCCTGGCCTCCAGCTTCTGGATCTGCTTCTTGCCACCCTTCATGGCGATCTGCTCGGCTTCATCCAGGCGGTGCTGCAGGTCTTTGATGGTTTGCTCCATGTTCTTCTTCATCCGCTCCAGGTGGGCGCTGGTGTCCTGCTCCTTCTTCAGCTCCTCTGCCATCATGGCTGCATCGGTAATGGCCTTCTTGGCCTTCTCTTCAGCATTCCTGCACTCCTGCACAGCCTCCTCCACCTCATTCTGGAGCTGAGAGGTGTCACCCTCCAGCTTCTTCTTCTGGTTCAGCAGGCTGGTGTTCTGCTCAGGAGATTAGGGAACTTAAGTGTGCAATTATTAAAAACTAAGTGGAGCAGAAGCTGTGGCCCGGTGACATACCTGTGAGTGCAGCAGCTGAACTCTCTCGCTGACGTCCAGCAGCTCCTGCTCAGCCAGCTTGCGACCTCTCTCAGTCTGCTCCACCACAGACCTAATCTCATCGAGCTCGGCCTGCAGCAGGTTGTTACGTCTCTCCACCATGGCAATGTTCTCCTTCAGATCTTCATTGGCACGGAGAGCGTCGTCCAGCTGCAGCTGTGAGTCCTGTCAAATAGAATGTAAAAAATATTGCATTTCCAGGAATTAGTGAAAGAAAGTGAAAACAGTCTGCTCTGTCGTAGGTTTTGAAGTGTTCAGGTTGACCTTCAGGTGGGTGTGGACTCCTTTGAGCTGCTTCTGGGCCTCTGATGCCTGCCTGTTGGCCTGGCTCAGCTGGATCTCCATCTCATTGAGATCTCCCTCCATCTTCTTCTTCAGTCTCAGAGCTTCATTTCTGCTTCGAGTCTCGGCCTCCAGGGAGCTCTGCAGAGTGTCCACCACTCTCTGGTGGTTACGCTTGGCCTGCTCCATCTCCTCGTCCTTCTCCGCCAGCTTGCGCTCGATGTCGGCCTTCACCTGGTTGTACTCCAGCTGAGCACGAAGGATCTTACCCTCTTCATGCTCGAGGGAACCCTGTGGACAGAAAATCACTGTTGTTCTCTCGTAGCAGAAGACAAAAGACACATAATGGGAGCACAATGGTGCCTGTAGATGAAGAAATATTAACCTCAGCTTCCTCCAGAGCGGTTTGTATCTCAGCCTTCTCCTGCTCCAGCTGCTTACGGATCTTCTCCAGCTCGTGGATGCTCTTTCCTCCCTCACCAAGTTGCTCAGTCAGGTCAGAAATCTCCTCTGTTGTGTGCACATTCATTCATTTTACCATTAACTGTAGTCAGTGTACCTTAAAAGACAGATCATGTTCAAATGATATCTCCCTACCTTGGAGATTCTTGTTTTCTCGTTTCATGGTCTCCAGATGATCTAAAGACTCTTCGTAGGAGTTCTTCAGTTTGAAGAGTTCAGTGCTGAGAGAACGAGCGTCTTTCTGGGCTCCTTCCAGCTCAGTCTGAGACTCCTCGTACTTCTGCTTCCACTCAGAAAGGACCTGATCACATATCAGACAGGTCAAAGTCATTTCATACATTTACTTGTTTTTGTAGGTAAACTGTTTTTCTTCCTGTCATATCACCTTATCAAAGTTTCTTTGTTTCTTGTCCAGAGCTGCAGCAGCAGCGTTAGATCTCTCCACGTCCACCATGAGATCCTCAATCTCCCCCTGAAGCCGGTGTTTGGTTTTCTCCAGGGAGGAGCATTTGGCATTTGCAGCCTCAACAGCTTCCTCAGCATCCTGCAAACGCTGAGCAAGCTTTTTCCTAATAGAAACAGTATAGTGTAAGATAAGATTGGGTTACCATCACCATGTCCGGGGAGAATGTAGGAACTGTCTGAAGATGGTTCTTTTAGTGGTGATTCAGAGAAAAGTCCAGTTCTTACTTTGCTTCTTCCAGCTCCTCTGTTCTCTGGATGGCATCAGTTTCGTACTTGGTTCTCCACTGAGCCACTTCAGAGTTGGCCTTGGACATGCTGCGCTGGAGCTCAGCTTTGGCCTCCTGCTCCTCCTCAAACTGCTCCCTCAGCAGATCACAGTCGTGGCGAGAAGACTGCACCGCATGGGCGAGTGCATTCTTGGCCTTTAATAAAGGAACATGAAGTCAAGCCGCTTTGCTGTCAGACAACTGGGCTCTGCATTTTAAAAATCAGTAGGTCTTGAAGAAGTACCTTGACTTCCTCCTCCAGCTGCCTCTTCAGGTCCTCAACCTGCTGAGTGTATGACAGCTTGCCTCTGGTCAGCTGGGAGACCAACGAGTCTTTCTCCTCCAGCTGCCTGCTCAGCTCGCCTGGACAATAAAGGTTTAGTTTGCAAATGTTCTATCCTACGTTCTCTAACAGCTCAACTACTAATCTACTGGTGTGTATCTTTAACGGTTAAAGAAGTGTATTTTAGATTTGTTACCATTTTCCGTTTGGAGCTTTGCCTTTTGCATGGTGAAGTCATTGATGCTACGCTGGGACTCCTCTGATTTCGTCTTGTATTCGCTCATCTGATCCTCCAGAGTGCGGCACATTTTCTCCAGGTTGGCCTGAATGAGAGGATGATGTAAGTCCTAGAATCCATCTGACTTAAACATTATTTCTGTGTGACAGGAGCCAAGAACATCGTATGTTTAACCATGCTGGGACTGAAAAAGGTCACACGGGTTCGACAAAACTCGACAGGAGACGTGATTCCACACAGAACAGAGATCATTTTTTATAATAAATTCGTCCTTTTGAAAATCACAATATTTGACAGACACCGAATGTTTAAAAACTAGGCAGCCCACTTGTCACAGCAAATGAGCTGCTTGTCAGTTTTTGCACAATACTCTTGAGGCCCAGCGGCCTTCTAATGAGGCGGCGGAAACCATGAGCAGCGCTGGGGCTCAGTCTGGCAGCAGGGACCAAAGTGAGGGGGAAAGGGATCATGATGCTGTACACCACACATGAACAGCCCACACCATGCAAATGACACCCTGAACGCTCCACAGTAAGGATCTGTGAAGGGACACAGCAGCAGAGGACTGACGACATTTAGGTCCTTGTTTCCTCATTAGAGGACTGGACCTACAGGGCAACACCTGACAGGCAGCTCGTCTGCTGAGGACTAATGCTGTGTCTGTCCAAACCCGTCATTTTTAAAAGAGGTTTAATAAAACATGTATGTATATTCTGCACCTCTCCAGTCCTGAGTCCTGTTTCAGCAAAACGGTTAAACTTAGAATTTCCTAGAGATGAATGGCGTTGTTGACGTCTGCAAATCATCCTCAATTACTTTGGGAAATCCATTTTTACTTTGTAACCAATATTTAAATGAGAAAACTAAATTTCTCTCGCATTTGTAGTTAGAGCCAAGAAACAGTTAGCCTAGCTTAGCATAAAAACTGTAAGCAGGTAAACACAGTAACTAGCGACAGTGACACTTTGAGCTGAAGGCTAATGCCAGCATGCTAACATGTTAAGCAGACATTGACCCAAAGTACTCCATAGCAGACAAATAAATCTTCATTATCTCAGGTTAGCATGACAGCATGCTAACGTTTGATAATTTACACTAAATACAGCTGAGGTTGATGGGATTTGAAAGTAAAAACCAAAGTACTAAACACATTAAAAGTTTGATCTTATCACAGGAGGTTTTATTTCACTCATTTCCACCCAGAGTCTGTTTATAAAAGATGGACGCAGCCACCATGAGGCCAACCACTGATTTGTCCATTACGGTTCTGAAGGCTTGAGTTTTGCATTTCAGTGTCACCATCTTGGTCTTTTGAAACTGGATGGGCGGAACTGCCTACTGTTCTCTAATTGGTACCATAGTTTACATCAAACCATGTTGAAGGAGACTTGACACGAGTGACTGAGACCTTAAACTCATTCGGAAAATGTCAGCCGAGGTCCTAAATCAAATGAAAACTATTGGACTTGTTTTTGTAACCAGAAGAGTCGCCTCCTGCTGGCCATTAGCAGGAATGCAGAGGCACTTGGGGATCCCTTTTGACTTCAAGTTTAAAGGCTAAATGCAGCTTTTATTTACATAAGTTTCCTGGTTATATCTCTTTTCTTTAGATGTATATATAAAGAAAAGTTGTTTTTTTTTAAAGTTCTGGTGTGTGAGGCGTTATGTTCTGTAATTATTTCTTGCTGAACATCAGACTTGTTACAGTGACACTGAGGTTTCTATGTCCAGCTGTACAGTTATTATTAATAAGTAATAAGGACATCCATCTTTTGATCTCATTAATATATTTCCAAGAATGTCAAACTATTATATTGCGGTGTTTCAAACAAAGATTTGTTTGGTTTGGACATCTTACTTTGACTTTGACGATCTGCTCCATGTTGGAGACCACGTCGTCCAGCTCCAGCCTCAGCTCACTCTTCTCCTTCTCCAGCTTCTGTTTGACTCTCTGCAGGTTGTCGATCTGCTCTCCCAGGTCAGCCACGCTGTCTGCGTTCTTCTTCCTCAGCGTAGCAGCGGTGGCTTCGTGCTGCAGCGTGGCCTCTTCCAGGTCTCTGCGCATCTTCTGGAACTCTGCCTCCCTCTTCTTGTTCATCTCGATCTGGGCAGCGGTGGCTCCTCCGGCCTCCTCCAGCCTCTCGCTGATCTCCTCCAGCTCTCGGGCCAAGTCGGCTCTCTGCTTCTCCACCTTGGCTCGGGCAGCTCGCTCTGCCTCCAGCTCTTCCTCCAGCTCTTCAATACGAGCCTTGATGAAATTCACCAAGTCGTTTTACATTTCAAGTAGGAATAATCATAACAAAAGAAGAACAACCCTGATTTTAAACACCTACCTGTAACTCCTTCAGTTTTTTCTGGAGCTGAGCACTCATGGCCTGTTCATCCTCTATTTTACCGAGGTGCTGGCTGATTTCAAAATCTTTCCTACATTTAGAGACAAAATGTGGCACCTTAGTAATCTGTTTTGGTTTCGTACCATGTGTCATTTTTCGATTTTTAGAGATCTGATTTACTTTTTGAGCTTTTCCTCCATCTGCTGCTTATCGTTTTCCAGATCCATCACATTTTCTTGCGTGAGCTTCAAGTCTCCTTCCAGTTTTCTCTTGGCTCTTTCCAGATCCATTCTCACTTTCTTCTCTTGCTCCAATGACCCTTCAAGCTAAAAGAGGAAACAATCCCAACATTTATTACACAAGCTTCTCACAACACCTTGAGATTTAATCACAATTTAGGCTTGAAGTACTGACATCGTCCACTTGCTGCTCCAGCTTGACTTTGGCCTTGGTCAGAGTGTTGACTTTGTCTTCCTCACTCTGCAGGTCATCCAGTGTTTGCTGATGAGCCTCCTGGAGAGCTTTCTTCTCTTTGGTCAGCTTAGAGATGATTTCATCTAAAGCTGCCATCTCCTCCGTCAGGTTTTTCACCTTAAAAAACGGATCACAGAGGCAGTGTTCAGTCTGGTGTGTAAATAAAACTCCTCATCATTTGTCATTTGGGCAGCTGTTAATACAAAAATGATTATATCTCTTTCATACCTTGTTCTCTGTGGCATGCTTTTCCTTTTCCACTTTAGCCAGAGTCAGCTCCAGGTCATCGATGTCCTTCTTGAGCTCTGAACACTCGTCCTCCAGCTTCCTCTTCTTGGCAGTCAGCTCTGCGTTCATCTCCTCTTCATCCTCCAGCCTCTCTGTCAGCTCTTTGGTTTTGGCCTCGAGCTGGATCTTGCTCTTGATCAGACCCTCACAGCGCTCCTCAGCATCTGAAAGATTGTCTTGCTCCTACAGACAGGAAATTAAACCGATATTGTAAATCACTACATTGGTGTGTGTATTTTATTAGGAAAGCCGTCCGGCTGATCTTACGGATTGGACTTGGAGCTGCAGGTCATTCTTCTCTTGGAGAAGCGTGACCATTTTTTCCTCCAGCTCTTTCTTGCGGGCTTCAGATTTTGAAAAAGCCTCTTTGAGCTTGGTGAACTCCTCTTTCATGTTTGCCATCTCCTTCTCAGTCTCAGCTGACTTCAGCAGAGGTTTGATCTTAAAGAACATCTTCATCCAGGGCCAGTTCTTGACACCCATGAAGGCACGCACATTCCACTGGATCACCAGTAAGGCATCTCTGTGGACGACATCAGAGAGTTTGAGCTCATTTTTGAGCGTGGTCTTCTGTGATACTTATGAGGAATAAAGGACCAACCTGCGCTCGACAATTTTCTGGAACTCGATCCTGGCGAGTAGCCCTCTGGATCTTGCTTGGATTCCAGTAATGATGAGCGCGAGGCGATCGTCTCTCATCTCCTCCAGAACGCCCAGCAGACCAGCTTTGAAGAACACCTGATAGTGGCAGAGAAGTTTTTATATTTTTTTTTTCAGCCCTGATCTTTTGGTTGATGTAGCAGCAGAACCAACCTTTGTGTGTCCCAGCTTGTACTGCTCATGATCGATATCCAACGAGCCCAGAAGTTTCTCTGCAGCTTTTTTGTTGTCGATGAACTGTCCCTCAGGAATAGCATTAGGGTTCAGGATGCGATATCTGAGACAATACAACCATAATAGCATTAAAAGGTTGGAAACACATGTAATGGAAGACAGAACACCTTAGAGCTTATAATCTGAAACCATTATGTGTTCATCAAGGATTTTTACACTGGTTTGGCCATCAAGCTTGAAGAACCTGCATAGTTACCATCTACTGAAACCTCTACAGCCAACCTTAACTGGGACACATCTGCACAGGAAGAATGCCATCAGAAACATCACTGCTGCCACAGAAGAAGCAGATGACTGTGTTTGAACAGGGGCAACTCATCAACCCTGGGTCACCAAGGCAACGTTGTCTATTGTTTAAAGACCAAAGGTACCCAAAGACCCCTGCTGATGATGTGTTCAAGTGTTCACAAGATGTGTGAAGGAACAGTCAGTAGTCACTGCTTGTCTTGCCTTTGTTTAAAGTCTCCGTATTGGACCCTGTTGGGGAATCCCTTCCTGCAGATCCTGATGCCCTCCAGCACGCCGTTACAGCGCAGCTGGTGCATGACCAGAGGATTCTCCATCGCCCCGGGAGTCTTCGTCTCATTGGGGATGATGCAGCGTACAAAGTGAGGATGAGTTGACCTGAGGTTGGTCATCAGTTTATTCAGATTCTCCTGTAAATGTTCATAATACGTAAACAACATGTTCGTACTGCCCAACCAAGGACACAGACATACAAATCTCATATTTTACCCTGTGCAGAGCAGACACAGTCTGGAAGGAAGAACCCTTCTTCTTTCCTCCCTTTCCTCCTTTGCCTCCTGAATCCTGGGCTGTATGTAAGTTGTAGACATGTAAGTGTTATTGTGATTTTATTAACTTAAGGGTGAAAATAATCAGCAGAGTCAAAGAGCCCTCACCTGCCTCTGCACCAGCATAACCCATAAACAACAAAGAGAGTAGCTTCAGAGTGGACTTCTGATAGAGTCCAACCACCGTCTCATTCAGTGGGTCCTTGTTTTTCTCCAGCCAGTTCGTGATGTTGTAATCAACAGTACCAGCGTAGTGAACGAGGGAGAAATGGGCCTCTGGCTTCCCCTTAACAACCCTGGGCTTCTGGAAGTTGGGACTTTTACCCAGATGATTGTCGTACAGTTTGGCTTTAAAGGTTGCGTCGCTGGCTTTGGGGAACATGCACTCCTCTTCAAGGATGGACATGATGCCCATGGGCTGGAGGGGCAGACAGATGGCAGGTCAGTCTCCAATACACCAACACTGCCTCAGCAGTATGATTTGTAAACACCCACCTTTTCAATGAGTTCAATGCAGGCTGCCAAGTCCATGCCAAAGTCAATGAACTCCCACACGATGCCCTCTTTCTTGTACTCTTCTTGCTCCAACACAAACATGTGGTGGTTGAAGAACTGCTGCAGCTTCTCATTCGTGTAGTTGATGCACAGCTGCTCAAAGGTGTTGAACTAGAAATCATAGTAAAAAAAAAACGAGTCAGCCTTCAAATACAGATTCTGTACCTTCATGAATACGTCAGACGTCACAAAACCTTGAAAACTCACATCAAAGATCTCAAAGCCAGCAATGTCCAGCACACCAATGAAGTACTGACGAGGCTGCTTGGTGTCCAGGGATTGGTTGATTCTCACCACCATCCACAGGAACATTTTCTCATACACTGACTTGGCCAGAGCACCAATGGAGTAGTACACCTAAGAACGGACAACAATAAACCACATCAGCATTCATATTTACTTTATTCTGATTAATGAGCAGAATGCGTTGCAGTGTGTGATTTACAACTCACCTGCTGCACACTTTGACCTTTGGTAACCCACTCATTGCCTACTTTGACTCTTGGGTGACACAGTCCCTTGATGAGGTCAGCAGAGTTCAGGCCCATGAGATAAGCCACTTTGTCAGTGTCTGAGGATGATGTGGAGCAGAAGCATTTACTACCTGAGTTGACTTCAATTAGTGGTAGTTATTCTTATTAAACAACACTAATAAGCATCGTTTTAGTGTTTTACTGTTGAGCCTTTACCCTCTGTGCCGTCTGGCTCTGCCTGTTCTTCCCTCTGCTTCTGCTTGAACTTCATGTTTCCATAATGCATGATGGCACCTGTCAGCTTGTAAATGCCGTTCTTCTCCTCCTGGGTGAAGCCCAGGACATCAAAAGCTTCCTAAAACAATATGAATGCATCTGAGTTAGTTGTGAAACTGTATTGTTTTCTTTAATGCTCCTATTTATTGAGTATTTTAGATAAAGTTGCTCATAATGTGTATTTTTACTGGCTGTAGCTCCTGTGTTGGAAGTTTTAACTCACTGAGGGCCTTTCAATTGTTTTTTTTCTTATCTCACTCATGGAATGTGATTATATAACAGCAGTGAGTTGTATTATCAGGGTGTGGCCCAGACAATACACCGGCACCTTTGTTCTATTATGATTGTTGATCTGATCTTTGTCCTGAGGGATCAAAAGTCAACCTAATAGGAGAGAAATTCATATGAACCCACAGTGTGTACGACAGTTTGTCCTGGTCTCACTCACATCAGTCGCCATCAGTTCTTCTGAATCATTGATGGAGGCGACGGTTGTTTCTCCTTGGGAGATGTAGCAGTAGTCATAGGGGTTGTTGGTGATCAACAGCATTTCTGTCAATGAAAGGAAACGTTCCAGCCTATGTGCATGTCAGATGTCTTGAGACACAATGCTGTCCTGTGATTCACTGAATACTCACCCAGCAGTTCTGGTTTCTGTTGAGACAGAATCTGGTAGAAGATGTGGTAGTCTCTCTCAGCCTTGAGCTGATAGGTGACACGGGACTTCTCCAACAGATCTGTAGAAATACAACAGCATTTGTATGACGCTCTGTTGACATCTGCAGGAGATCTCACTAAACTGGGACAGGACAAAATAATGTTTGTCCATTAAACTATAAAATATCTGCTGCATGTCATCTATTGGTGAAGTGTCTTGTTAGAAAATTGAAACAGCACCATGTGGACTTTGGGAAGGTGTTTCTGTTCTTTTAAAAGTTCAGTAATTTGGTTTGATTTGTGATGAGTTGGCCATGATCCTGCTCATGTTACTCACATGTCTCAATGTCAGCAGAAGCCAACTTTCCACTGACTCCAAAGTGGATTCGGATGAATTTACCCTGTAAGATGCAGTAAAAGTAAATCCTTAAAACAGATACTTAAAGATGAAATACATGATTTTGTTTAAGTACAACCAAAGTTCTCGCATTTTTTCTGAACTCACTGTTAATGTTTTAGAAACTGAGATTTGAAGCATCAGAAGTGATGAGAAAATGTAAAAGAAGCTGTATTGGGCAAATCTGATCTTTAATAAAGAGACTAATGAGGCAACTCACAAATCTGGAGGAGTTGTCGTTTCTGATGGTCTTGGCATTTCCAAAAGCCTCCAGAGCAGGATTGGCCTGGATGATTTGATCCTCCAGGGTGCCCTGTGGATGTCACAAATGTCAAATTTTGTCCCTAAAACTACATTTACCAAGTTTGTGTTATCATAAATGATACCGACCTTCTTCTCCTGACTGGCATCCTTCTTGCCAGCAACAGCTGCGATGCTGGCAAAGTACTGGATGACTCTCTTGGTGTTCACAGTCTTTCCTGCACCAGATTCTCCGCTGGGAATCAAAAGAACTGTCATGTTTAGTGAGCACTTAGCAGCACACACATGTTCTTCATAACAGAAATATAACGTGTGAGGAGTGACTTACGTGATGAGGATGGACTGGTTTTCTCTGTCTGCAAGATTCAAAACAATGTTAGGACAGTTTTCTATCTTTGGATGGTGTTGAAGATGTGACACCAAACATGAACATACCAGACAGCATGTACTGGTAGGCGTTGTCAGAGATGGAGTAGATGTGAGGAGGAGCTTCGCTCCTCTTCTTCCCTCTGTAGGCGTTGACCACTGACTGATCGTACACTGGCAGCCACTTGTAGGGGTTGACAGTCACACAGAACAGCCCTGAGTAGGTCTGTGGACAAAAAAACATAACTGTTTGATTGGACCAAAGGTTTGATGCTGTGCAGAGATGTGTGGATTTGTGTCCATGACTCACGTAGATCATCCACGCTGCGTAACGCTCTTTGAGGTTAAACAGCACAGCAGGTTCGTGGAGGAAGGTGAACATCGCCATGTCCTCGATTTTGTCAAACTTTGGCGGGTTCTGAGGGTGGATGTCTGCCTCCTTATGGGTGGCAGTCTGAAACCATTTACCACATTTCAATTTAAATGTCTGGCAGCCAGCGTGTTAGTTAATCATCACAACCACCTGTTAGTCAATGTAAACATCCTACCTTTCCAAGCTCAGTCTCAACGGTGACTTTGTCGCCATCTCTGCTGGTAATGAGGGCCTTAACGTACTCCACCTCAGGATCAGGCACAAAACAGTTCTTTTTCATGTCGAAGACTCGGGTCTGGGCTTCTAAGCGCTCCTTCTCTGACTTCCTCAGGAAGGGAGCCGCAGGCCCAAACTCCGCCATGATGGAGTCACTGGACATCTTGAAAGCTGTGAACCAAGGATGTGATCAGAAAACATTTAGGTTTCACAGTCGCTGAATTAGCACTTGAATGCGTTATACGATCATTTGAAAAGAAATACAGGAATCAGGAATTAGTTAGTAGTTTAGTTAAATCATAGGATGAGTAAGTAGGAGAATATTATGAAGTGAAAGGACAGTGATTCAAATTACCTACAAACTATCACAAAGAACACAAGAACCTAATTGTTCTCAGTCCAGTTTGTTCACTTAAACCCTCACCTGTCCCTTGTTCCTCTCCTCCTAGATAGATTTGGTCTGTTGGGTTTCTAGAAAAGCAGAAGTAGCAGCGTTTTCAGTACATGTGGTGGTTAAACTTAAACTGAAACAAGGCTTTAAATGGCTCTTAAAACTTAAACAAAGATGTGCTTACCTGCAGATGCTCTGTTCCTGTCCTCACTCCTCTTTCTGAACTCCTCTTTTTATACATCCAGGAGGCAGAGCTACAGCCGCCCTATAAGGACGGAGCAGCAACACAAAGGATCAAAAAAGGAACATCTGTATTTGGAGATAAAGGTGTGGACCAGTGTAACTGTAATGTATCCATTGGCTATCCAACCTGAAGCTCATTAGCAGCTCCTAAATCAGCATCTATTTTAGTTCTGCTCTTCAAGTGACGGAAAAGCCAGCAAACTGTGAAAATATTGAAATATTTTAGCCGACACATGAAACCTGGGTGTTGTTTTTATTATAATGAACTAAATATGTTTATTACCATTAAACATATTTTATTGTGGGAAGTGTGAATGTGGATATGTTCTTATTTGCTGCTCAGGAAAAAGCATATTTATAATAATAATAATAATAATAATAATAATAATAATAATAATAATATGTAAAAGTCTAAACTCTGTTAAACTGAAGAAGCCACGTCACTGCTACAGAAAGCCTATCTGGGTGTCTAGCATTGTCTGTCTTCTATTGTCCTGGAAGACAAAGATAAACCTGTGAATTTCTGACTTGGATTACTCCTCGTAGATCTCCTTTGTCTCCCGGTGGACCTCGGCTGACCCTCCTCCATCTATAATAAACCATCGGGCCGTGACAGCTGCCTGTTTCAAAGGTTTCAGCATCCATACTGTGAATAAATACGTTTAGCTGCCACAGAACACTTATCACCCGCCCCCGTGGACACATCATTAACGTCAACGGGGTCAGCGCTGGTAATTACTGTCACATTACCAGACCAGATCCTTAAATCATGTGTTTATTGGCCGGACCACCTGAAGACCTCCTCAAGAAGCGCACGAGCCCTTCTGACATTAACAGCTTCACACTTCGCGGCTCACTGCGACCTTGTGAGTCTTGACAGTTGGTTTGTCTGCACCCGGCGCTCCACTCCTCAACACATCAAGGGCAGCACTTTCATTCCCAGCTGTCTTGTGTCCCGCCCTCAACACTTCGAGGCTTCACATGCCGGGGTCCTGTAGGGCTGCTGAGGCCGGTGCCAGAACATATATCAAAAGGTACCAAACAGGAGAGACCATTTTGTCCTGGTTTGTAGAGTAAACATCTTTAATTAGAGTTTAAAGGCCATATTGGGTGTAAACTGATGAGCTACAGTCTTAAAACTGCCTGTCTTGACTGAACTAGAAGTTGCTCCCAATGGCAGCAGCTCCTTGCTCAGCTCTGGCGCCATTGGTGTATGAAAGTGTGTGTGAACAAGAAAACACTGTAAAGAAAAGCCCTATTTAAGTGCAGACCATTTACCATCTACCATTTGTCGTGTAGGTTTCCTTGTGCAGCCAAAACAGCTCTGATGCTTCTACACATGGGCTCCACAGACCTCCAGAGGTGTCCTGTGGTATCAGACAGCAGCAGATCATTTAAGTCCTGTAAGTTTCACGGTGGTGCCTCCATGGATTGGACATGTATTTCCAGCACATCCCACAAATGCTCATCTGGATGAAGATCTGGAGAAACAGGAGGCCAAGTCAACACCTTGAGCTCTTTGTCATGATCCTCAAACCATTCCTGAACAATGTTGGCAGTGTGGCATTATTAGCATACGCTGAAAAAGGCCACTTCTGTTGACATGAAGAGGTATGAGCTAGTTGGTACATCTACATGAATGCCAGGACTCAAGGTTTCCCAGCAGAACATCGCACAGAGCGTCTGTCTTATCTTCTTCCTTTCCTGCTGCCGTCTCTACTACAGGTAAACAACACACCTGGCGATTGATCCGACCAGGTCACCTTCCTCCAGCTGCATGGTCCAGTTCTAACACTCATGTGCCCAGTTTGGTCGTTGTCAAAGTCGTTCACATCCTCCTGATGCTGATAGAAGACAGACCTAGACTCCTGAATAGAAATCTTTGACCTCCTTAATCCCATAATGCCAAACATGGTGGTCGTAGAACACATTTTAATCTCCTCCCCCCCAAAAAGCTCATCATGTGTTTGGTAAAAAACAAACTGGGAAACATCCAGTCAGCTGTGTTGTTGCACTGCTGCAAGCATGCAAATGCATAGTAGAAGTAGAACCTGTGAAGAAAATGCTTTTTATACCTTATTATGAGGCAACTTTAGGGGGAAAAAAGGTTTTTGTTACCCTGCAATAACAGCCTGGACGTGTCATCAAGATGGCTGCCACCCGGTTCCCTCGCTGTCTGGCTTGTTTGGTTTTGTTCTGTTTGTATTTCATTTGTTTCAGGTTTATTTTTAGTTATTTTTAGTTAAACGTCATGTATGGTCTCTGATCCTTCATCCAGGATGGAGCTGGGTTGTGAGAAT
The DNA here is from genome assembly GCF_000690725.1 of Stegastes partitus. Classification (NCBI taxonomy): domain Eukaryota; kingdom Metazoa; phylum Chordata; class Actinopteri; family Pomacentridae; genus Stegastes; species Stegastes partitus. The sequence continues at coordinate 141,499 of NW_007578563.1, read as the reverse complement.
CAGAGGCTCATCTGGGATTAAAGTTTGTGGTATTTTGGCCTGATCTGGACGACGGAGGTTTGTTGGACAGCAGGTACATTTTGTGTTTTAATCTGTTTACAAAATGACACCTTCGCTTTATTGTAAGTGGTCAAAATGCATTTAAAGTATGAGAAATTTATTTTTGTGTCTTCTAATAACATACTGAGGATCAAACCTTCACATCTTTTATCATATGTCTGATGAATATTTGAACCTTTATCTTAATGTGACGCTGCTCCTCTGGGTGCCAACACCAGCCGGCTGTAAGCTTCCCGACACAATGTCTTGAAAACAAAGCAGGCTGAGAGGCGTTGATGGCCCGTTGTTTCCTTCCTTTTGTCCTTGAGCTGACGACCACGTGGCTTTCATAAAGCCACTACAAATGTCCCTGGCACACGGAGACTGACCACAAAGACATGTGACGCATGGTGTCAAACTTAGCCTTGAGCAGACGCAGGACTGCCAACCCGACACTTACTGTCTCTGTCTGCATCCCAGCTATTTCTTAATGACAATCCATCTGACACACGATGATGGGAATGATATCAAACCGAGGCCCTTTACTTAAGTCGTTGCTTTTGTTTCCTTTGCCGCATGTTCACACTCAGCCTCCAAAGTGTGAACATCACCCCCGGTGCAGCTGTCATTCAGGCCGCCACCCTATATACTGGCACAAACCGCTGCTTCGTACTGTAACTCCACACTCCTTCTTGTTGGCCTGGCATTGTTTCCTTCCATTTACCCTTGAGGACAAAGATAAACCTGTGAAATTGTTTTGAGATTCCTTCGGCTGAGCTTAAGTGTCATCTGTCCCTCTGAGAACTGGCAGCCGTTATGATGTATGTGTACGTGTTTGATGGCAAATCCAGAAAAATAGTGATGTTTCCAGTCTCCATTATATTATTATAATTATATCAATTAAACACGAGCTAACACAGCATTTATGAGCTCATGTCAATTATGTCTTAATCATGATTCAACATCCATTTAACCATCATTGATTTAATTTCCACTAATTAAGACACTGAAGGGGTAATTTTAGCTTCTATAGACACGTATGTGATGCATCATCGCGGCTGAGGAAGTAGTTTGAATACACAAGTGTCTGCAGCCGTCATGAGGATCAGCAGAGCTATTTCTGCACCATGCAAAGAGCGATCCTGTCTACGAAGCGATAACTCGTCTCAGACATAGCAGGGTGAAGAATCTTCTCCTCCAAGACCTCTGCACTGTCTAACGAGATCCTTTCAACACCCGACTGCTCCGCACGCCGGCTCCTCAACTCCAGCAGTCTTATAAGCCTCCACATAACTCTCCCTACATATGGTCCCAGTTCTCAGCTGTCCTGTACTTCCGTCTAAAGGTTCTGCTCTTGACGTGTTCTCCCGACATGTTTCTGGTGTCTGTCATGTTGGCGACCTGCAGGACAGCTTCATCGTGCCCTGATGACATAGAGGTGTATGTACGGGGGCATTGTTGTAGCAGAAGTATTTGTACATGTGTGTGGAGAGTTGTGTGTCTGGATCTCAATCTGTGTGTCTGCAGTGAGATTTTTTGATGCGTTCAAAGATATCAATAGAAGAAAAGTCTAAGTATTTGGCTGCAGGTGCTGGAAATACAGACAAATCACCAGATACAAGTCAAGCAGGCCTCACCAATGTTTCTTTGCCCTGAGCTCAGACTCACAGGCTCGCTGCGTGCCGCTCTGCTGCTCTGTACTCAGTAGTTATGCCGTCTGTGAGCCATCAGGCGGCGCTATCCTCCAGAGTCATTGAGGGCATGCAACATTGTCTGGTACATGTGAACAAGCTAAATTTGCTGAGTTTGTGGGTCGCTGAGTGAAAGCTTTCATGATGACCTGACACTTTGCGTCTACCCCGAGTTCCTGCAACGGATCCTTGCTACTAGTGCTAAAAACAAAGTAAGGCTGAGGATGATTTATTTGATCCTAAACCAAATGTTGGACACATCCAACTCTTCTAAACCGCAGCACTATGAAAAGTCCAAGGATAACAAGTCAATACACACAATCATCCCAGACTTGTTGACAGATCGGAGTCTGGACTAAAGCAGCTGACCTACTGACATCATGCGGGGGTGCAGCTAAAACCGTAGCCGCATTGTGTTAATATGGTGTATTTACAGTGTTTTGCTGCTCATTTGGTGCACATCAGGTCATAAGAGCAGTTAATGTGCTTTAGGGAAAGTGTAACGTGCTCCCGTATGGCCGGAGAAAGCATGACCACCTGCGTCCGCCATCTTGCCCTGCGCTCATCGTAACCGGGTTTTCACACCTCGTGTTCAGAGGGCCGCTCTAACCTTGAGGGCATTGTTGTGCTACCAGGGTGGAACATACCAATCTGTGTTAAGATTCTCATTCTCAGCTGTCCTCACAGTCCTCTGCCTGCTAAGACCGACTGAGCCAGGTGACATTATCAGCAGCAGCAGCCCGCCACTGCACCAGGATGGGATCTGAAAGTCTACGGTGGTGATTCTAAACTAACAGAGTGTGAGCTGATTTTCTATCAGAAGTTCTGTATCTGTGTAAAGAACTCTGTTAACTCTGTTAACTCTGTTCTGTTTCTTGGCAGTGCTTTTGTTCATTACACACTTAATATAATTATAAGTTGCTCACTGTTACCTGTACAGGAGAAACACAGCGAGCACAGAATCAACA
>NW_007578563.1:126530-127373 GCF_000690725.1 Stegastes partitus | reverse complement strand
CTTCAAATGAGTGTCCTTTGTCCTTAAGATGCAGCAGACTCAGCAGACAGCTCTCTCACTGAGGATGCTGCCACCTCTGCTAATCAAATCAAGCTTGTGTTACCATTTTGTTTTATCGTCACTCATGTTAAAGGGTTTAAACGAACAAGTCTTAGGAGATCCACTAGTTGTGTGTTTGTGACTCTGTGGCTGTTGTGATGTTCTGAATAAAGCTTCACAGCTGCTGCTGTTACTGAGATAGAGAGGGTCTCACTTTGTGTCCTGTTGTAACGTCTCCATCTGGTGGTTCTAACAGGTACGGTCGGCTTTTACACCACCGGACTACTGACAACAGCTTTACTGTGAATAACACACATCTGAACCTAATATCTGAACAACTTGTCAACACATTAACAATAAATGATTATAATGATAAGAGGATGAACAGAATATTGAATCTGCTTCATCTGTTCTCGTTGTGGACTATTTTATCTTCCAAATCATTTTTTAAAAAGTGTTTTAATGTTCATACAAAGGACAGACTATCTGTACACGACTCACTCAGTGCAACACGTCCGTCACTCTCACCGAGTCATCTGAAGGCTCAGATGTTTGACAACCCGCTGACATCTTAAGACAGCTGTCAGGCCATTACCGTCCCGGGAAACCAGCTACAAGGTGCTAACTGTGATGAAGGCCCTTCACTCGCCACTGGAGGATCTCGTCCAGTGTCACCAATTTACACGTCGGGTTTAGCTTTGACCTCGCTCAAAGGAAGGTCTGGGTTCAGGCCTCAGCTGTCTGCTCGCCTCCAGCACTCACACATGACAAGAGCATTACTGCATGGTGGAGACAGGGCTGCTG
>NW_007578563.1:108186-126362 GCF_000690725.1 Stegastes partitus | reverse complement strand
TTCTTCCAGTACCTCTAAAGATCATTAATTAACGTGTTATGCTGCACTGACAAAAATGAATAAAACTCGATTTACCTTTTAGGACATAAGGATGCAGTTGCTAGGCAACCAGAACCAGACTCCAGGAAATGACTCCAGATTAAGCAAACAAGCTTAAATATAAATTCAAGCTAAAAGACACATTTCATTATCAATCTACAGACGTAAGCTAGCTGTAGCCCGCTCTCCAGACTTTATGCTAAGCTAAGCTAACCAGGTGCTGGCGTTCCATTTAGTGCACAGATTTGGGAGCGGATGTCTCAGCAAGAAACAAATAAATAAAGAAACGTGTTTACCGGGTAAAGCATTCCTTTAAAGATGAGAAAATGCTGCAAACGAGTTGGTTAAATGAGTTAAAACCCAAATACAGAAAGAAATAAGAAAGTTTTCACCTCTCAGATGTTGTTGAAGGCTGATGCAGAAGTGGTTTTCAATATTTTAACATTTTAGCAAGTTTTTAGGCAAATGTTTGAATATCACAAGACTTTTGTGTTTGCAGTCATATAATGTACAAACATATGAAACAGCTGTAGGTCCATTAACAAGGCTGATGTAACCTTATAACAGTACAACTATGAACACAAATCGCAAAATACAACTAATTTCTTTCTGAATATTTGTCCATCCATCCATCATCTCTACACCTTAATCCTCACCAGGGTCATGGGGGGCTGGAGTCTATCCCAGCTGACTCAGGGTGAAGGCAGGTTCACCTGGACAGGTAACCAGTCTATCACAGGGCTACACTTAGAGACAGACAACCAAGCACACTCACATTCACACCTACGGACAATTTACAATCACCAATTAACCTCAACATGTGTTTGGACTGTGGGAGGAAGCCGGAGAACCCGGAGAGAACCCACGCTGCACGGGGAGAACATGGAGACTCCACACAAACGGGACGCGAACCGGCGACCTTCTTGCTGCGAGACGACGGTGCTAACCCACATGATTGTAAATGAACTCTGAGGAGCTCAACCTGACAGAATTGGAGTTTACTAATTATTACATTATTCTCTGTTATACTTTCAGTCACATTTGCATCGCTCAGTATTTCACAGTTACGGACTCGGCCTTATAAAGAAAAACCACTGACTGACTAATTAACCTGAACTTGAACGGACATGATGACTGATCCTGTCCACACATGTTCACTCCACTTTTCCTGTTTCCTACACGAGGCGTCTTCTTGTTGTCTCCTCCTGTCGTCCTCGAGGACAAAGATAAACCCACTGACAGTTCTACTGGGAGGTTTGGTGCCGAGCTTTAGAGGTGTATGTACACATCTGATCCCTGCTGAGCTTTTTATAGCACGCACAGTTATGAGGAACATCTACGGTGCTGCACCTTCATCCCGTTTAATTCAGAGCCTGTAAGGTGTCAGAACATGGGAGCACATTACACATCAGTCTGTCCTTTTATTGTACAAACTGTGCACATATTAATAAAGACAATGAGCAGAAAAGGAGCTTTAAAGGCGATCAGATGTGTGTCGTAATCCCTCACATTTCATTTCACTTCAATTCCATTTTATTTATGTAACACAAACACAACCCAACATACCTCCACAGGAAGCTCACAGAAAGCACACGCTGTCTTTTCTCTTCTGTTGGAATTATTTCAGTTTCACTGATTTATTATTCTAATTTTTATTATAGTTGTAAAAGAGGCCTGGTTGGTTTGCAGCCAGCGATCTGAGCTGCATCTCCTGGATCAGGTCTGCACACGCTGCACATCTCAGTCCCTCCTGAACGCTTCAGTCTTCAGGACAAAGCGGAGAACATCTGGTGTTCTTGTTTCTTGTTGCTACGTCGTGTTGTGAAAAAGCTGCAAAGGCTCAGTTTCTCTGTCTGCTACGTGCCTTTGCTACTGATTTCTTTCTCATTGTGTGGCGGGTTGGTGGTCAGCCTCTTGCAGGGCCTCACCTCCATGCCAGCTGGCAGATCAGATTTTAACAGACAGCGAGAGGGATTTCCAAAACAGATTAGAGCGATTTAACAGCAGTTCACACTGAGCTCTGGTCAAACTGCTGCTTCTGAGTTCTGCTGTCGTCATCCTCAAAATATAATCGCAGCAGGAACGGTCTCGTTTCACTGTAAAAATCAGAAATATGACTTCTGTTCACGTACAAACTGTTATTTCTATTCAGAGTAAACTGGACTGATGTATGTAATAGTTGTGTGTATTAACTGTCACGTCAAATGTCTTTATACGACCCAAATATGTCCTAAAACCTGCACAGAACAGGAGACTCTGATTCGAATACAACCACACACAGTGTCCTCTTCCAGAAGGAAGGTTTGAGGAACAATGCATTTGAATTTTGGGGGAATTAGGAGGCCAAGTCAAGGCCTGGGTCTGCACGGCACCATGGAGACCTGGAATAAGGACAAGAGCCTCACAAACAGGAGCTTAAAAGAAGGAAACAACCACACAGACGGAGAGACGGGCAGCAAAGACACAAAGAGGAAAGACGAAGATCGAAAACATCTGGAGCGAGACGTCAGATTGTCAGACGTTGGAGGGAAGCTGTAGAGGACGAGGAGGAGGAGAGATTAGCAAACAGCTTGGACGGCGTTGGACACATTCTGAGTGTGTTTAACATCACAGGAAGGCTGCCTGCAAAGTCCAAACCTGAAGACGGATCCATTCGAACAACAAACATTTCTAAAAGCTTTGTAAGAAAAAATAAATCAGATGCAATGAAGAGCAAAATCTAATCAGAAACTGAAATACGTCCTGCACACGTTAGTCTTTAAACAAACCAGACAGCCATCCCTGATTTATTTAACCAGTTTTATTTTACATGAAATCAGGCTATAGAGTTACTGCATCACACTCATGGTTGGACAGGTCATCAGTGCTGTCAGACATAACATGACTCAGGCCGAGTTAATCGTAGTGAGAATAATCATCAGTGTATAAGTGTTAAGACTTGCTGAGTGCAACATACAGAGGAAAAGAGAAATCCGCCCAAACCGACGGAGAAAGAAGCCGTCAGTAAAGGCGAGCGTCCTTCATAAAAACTCCTCAGAGTCCAGATCGAAGGCCCCCCGCCTCCTCCAGGAACCTGCACCCATGAAAGCTGTTAAAAAATAAAAAAAGATTTACCCAAGCACACGGTCACACACGTTTCTATTGAACTGACATGCTTTGGAAAGTCTCCAAAAGTCACCCAGCACACAAAAAATTAATCTACGAAGAAACGAAAGCCTCCACGGTGCGGGCCGAGGAGGAGTCGGGGGCGGATCTGGAGCTCCGGGGCCCTCAGCGGCTCCTCGCGGGAGCCGGATCACCAGGCCCGCCTCTCCTCCAGAAACATTCAGCTAAAATTACAGACGACCTCTTTCACAAACCCGACAAAAATATATGTGCCTGTTAATACAAGTCACGGCGTTCTACCCGTCTGTCCTCCTGCAGCTCAGACCGGTCATCTAGAGGTATTGAGTGACTATAAGCTTCTGAGGAAATAGAGAAAAAACAAGCCCTTCATCAGTGCTTCCAAACATGCAGATAGGAATGTTGTGACGGTCAACAGCTTCACCGTTAATCTGACCCGCGACGCCTCAACCCCAATAAGCTCAATACTTGCCAGGCCTCTGGATAATTTACTGATTATGCTCAATAACAACATAAATAAGGTATAAATATGGCTGGCTCCAGGCCAGACTCAGTGGATTTACACAATTTGAACACTTTTTCTCATTAAAGGCCTTTCAGCTTAATTTTTTTAGCCAAACGTAATAAAAGCTGATTCGTAGAACCGTCCCTTAAATTTGAAGACTTTGGTCAAATTAACCAAAAAGAAGAAGGATTCAAAGTGCTCCTCACCGCCTCCCCACTGCATAGCGTACTGTACTGTAAGGTTCCAGCTCCAACGAAACTCAAATGCCCCAAAAAGTTAAAGAAACTAAGTCTATATATTCGTATTTACAAGGCGTCAAACAGCCACGAATCCTCTCCAATGGTACGACGGATGTCTGAGAGCTGTGGTCCAGCCTCGCATGGCGATGGGAGAGTCCTACGACAGACGATATAAAACCGCTTGTTGTGTCGTCGCACACAGCAAACAAACAAAAACAACGCAGGTTAAGACAAATGCTAAGGGTGAGTCACGACTATTCTCCGAGACGCGTCCGGTCTGGATAGTAAGCAGCTAGCATCTCTACGGCGGACGCACTGGGGATGGAGGACGGCGTGCAGCAGCAGCAGCAGCAGCAGTGTGTGCTGGTGAGTCTCAGGGTTATGGTCGGGAGAGCACCTGCCAGGAAGAGATGGAGGCTTCTGCAGATGAACGCTGTGTGAGTTCAGAAGCACGTCTGAATGGCAGGAAACAGAGGAAAGGTGAAGCCGGTGGCAGCTCAACCCACCACATCTGGAATGACTAGAGGATGATATGTTAGGAAGCGTTCCCTCTCAGCACCGTCCCGCATCGTCTCTCCACCAAGATCAGCTGCAGCCCTTTTCTCTCCATCTTCCTGCTCTTCTTTCCAAGTATTGCTTTCTCCTCCTCCGCATGAACATGGTAGATGTGAATGTTCCCGCTGCCAGGTGAGCGGTTCGAGCCCGGTCCGTCCCGCCGTCGCAGGCTCTCTTTAGGTCTCTGGGTTCGGCGTGGCCAGCAGCGGCACGTTGTCCCTCCTCCTCCGGCCCAGCGGGGGGCGCCGGTACTGCTCCCCGTCGGCCAGCGTCTGGGGCAGCGGCTTCCTCTTGCTCTCGGGCAGCAGCAGGATGGAGAGCACGGCCAGCAGGGCCAGGGAGGAGTAGATCACGTGGTGCAGGAAGTAGCCGTAGTGGTTCCGCAGGTCCATGAGCGGCGAGCTGAGGCGGCCCACGCAGCCCAGAGCCAGCACGGCGCCGACACCGGTACCCCTGCACACACACAACGCTCCACAGTTAGCTGGTTCAGACAGTTTTTAAATCTCCTCAACCCTCGTCCACAGACAGAATTTCTTCTATGATCCATAAAGTTGATCTTATTGTGCTGACTGGTTGAAATAAAAACGGTTATTGTCGTATTGAAGGAACAGTTTCAACACACGTGAGAATCTAAATTCACTAATAAACGCATCTGTTTGTTTGATAAAAATGGCTCTGGTTTAACTTGTGGTGCTTGAGTGAGGGTTATGCTAAGCTAAGCTAAGCTAAGCTAAGCTAACTGTCTCCATGCTGTACATGAGAGTCGTATCCATCCCTTCATTTAGCACAAAAAAAACAATAAATAATATTGTAAAAATTAAAAAAAATCAGCTGACTTTCTAGAATAACAAACTCTTCAGGTACGACTGAGCTTATTTCAGCTCTTCCTGGCAGCAGAACTGCAGCTTTTATATTACAAACATTACGCCGTTATTTTAACACTTTAAACCCTAAAACCCGCTGCTGGGTTTGGATTTGTTTTTGTTTTTTTAATAAAAGTTGAAGTTCAAATGGCCCTCTTTAGAGCTGACAGACTTCTAGCCGTTCTGTTTCCACAGAGGTGCAGGACTTTATAATCCAGCGAAAAATAGTAATAAAATAATAATAATAAACTTTATTTATAGAGCACTTTTCAAAACAAATGTCACAAAGTGCTTTAAAATTAAAATACAATGAGCACACAAGTAGAGCAAGAAGCTACAAAACATAAAACTTAGAATCAGGAACAGCTCTGCGATAAAAATGTGTTTTAAGAAGCGACTTATCAGAGAACCAGCCGACCTGGTTTCCTCGGGCAGGTTGTTCCAGAGCCTCTGACTGAAAAGGTTCTGTCCCCCTTCAGCCGGGCCTCTGGGACGCTTAAAGGACCTCTGCCCGAGGATCGCAAAGAGCAATCTGAACGGTGAGTACAAATGTGAGCAAAAACAGTTCACCGTGGTCACCTGAAGCATCTTACTCACTCATTTCCACATCAGCTGAACCCTGATGTGGTTAATTAGATTTTTTTTTTCCCCCTCATATGATCATCAACAGATCCCGACTGCATTTCTCACATTCTGATTCTGTCTTTTGGACAACTATGAACAACCTCTACGTCTGATTTCGTGTCACATAAACGCACAGAGAAAGCTTCTCCATCTGCAGAGCGCTGCTGTGTCTGTGTTACCTGATGATGGTGGGCATGACCTCTGCAGTGAAGAGGATGCAGAGGGAGGCGGTGGCTTGAGAGGAGAAGAGACCCAGCACCGAGAACACCGTGATGGCCGTCTCGCTGAGATCTAACAGAGGAGGAAGAGGAGGAAGAGGGACGAGCGTCAGCACTTATGGATTACCCTGATGACGTTTTTTACATGACGTCGGTTTCCCATTTAGAAAATAGAAATCAACATGGAAAATCTTAAACCCTCCCTGACGTCAGCGCAGCACTAAGTGGCCGCCGAGGGGAGGTCACTGGAAGCTTGATGGCTGCCCGGCGCTGCTGCCCCTTCAGCCTCTGATGCATGATTACAGCACAGCGCCTGACACAGCTTTGACTTTGCTGTCACTGCAGTGTCCTACATAAGCCGGGAGTCGTACTCCTGCTCGGCCACAGGGGGGAGACTGCGACCCGGCCGACGTCTTTGCACAGTGTTGTGGAAAAACAAAAGCACCTGGGTCGGGTTTTTCCATGAGCGGAGCCGACCGGTTTGCCGTTAATCAGCTGTATAATGCATGAGGCGCAGGTTTAATACGGTGAACCTGCACACGGTGAATGGATGATCCAATACGCCTCCAGGATCACATCCACTCATGTTTGCCTTCATTCCAGTAAATATTTGATGAAAACAAAGACTTCAGTCCAAACAAAAGGCTCCTCCGACAACAGGAGGCGGTTTCTGGGGAGCTGGAGTGTGTCCACCTTGTTAGCAGAGACTATTCATAGTTTGAGAAGAAAACAACAACAACAAAAGCCAGAAGCTTACACTCCATGAGCCCCAGGAGGATCAAAGACGCGAGCCCCGTCATCGTCATGGCGAGGAGCAGGATGCCACGGCGACCGCACCTGTCCACGGTCGCCCAGAGCAACAGCCAGGCGCCGCCCCCCGCGCACACAGACAGCAGGTAGGTCCAGTAGAAGCTGGGGGCGGTGCCTCTGACGTCACCGCGGAAGGAGCTGTAGCAGTGACTAATGCCGTGAGAGATGAATCTGGGGGAGGAAGGGCACAGAGACAAAGAGTGTGTGAGTGTGTGTGTTTGTGTGTGTGTGTGTGTGTGTGCGTGTAAACAGGTTTTAAAAAGACAACGTAAAAATCTGTGAGCAAAGGTGAACGTTTCAGGGATGAAATATGAGGCTGCGGCGGCGCCAAACGGGCCCGTAAGTAAAGTGCCACGCAGACAGAACTGGAAAGTGCAGCGTGGCCGAATCAACGGGGACGACTTACGAGGTGAAGCCGAGCACACACATGTTCTTCCAGATGTTCCTGCTGTGGAAGAGCTCGGGGAAGGACAGGTGGGGGCGCGAGGAGGGGGCCGGCTCCGAGTCCAGCTCTGCAGAAACAGGACGGAGCAGAGGGTCAGTTTGTGAGCCGTTAAACACAGAGGACGAAGCTCTGACCTGGTTTAATGATAATCAACTCGTTAGTAACGTGAAAAGGCACATGTACATACAGGAGAATGCAGGTCTTATTTTAATTGGCCATGAAGAGGTTCTTCAACCGTAGAAATGTAGCATAGAAACATTTAATAAGTACAACACACTCTGATTTAATTAGAAGTGGAGACGTGGCTGTTTTATGCATTAATTTACTTGTAAACAAACCATTCCAACTCCTCCTATTAGGTGTCTACTACAGACATTAACAAATCCTATTTAAAAAAAAAGCTGAAGATATAAATACAGTTGTGACTCGATAATCCGACACTAAATCTAAAACCTTCTTTTATGTCGGATTGTCAAGACGGAGGTCCAGATACGAGGAGGGCTTGATGCTGGAAGGCTCATTAGTTGTTAATTATTGTACATAGTTGTTATAATAACTAGTAGTTCTGGTCCCAATAGAACTTTCTGCTCTCTGGATATTCAGGCCCAATTAATGATGAATATCAGAACATTCTGTGCGGTCGGGGGACACTTCCACCTCGGGGCAGCGCTCTGATGGGGTGGAAGTGTCCAGAACACACAGGCAGTACTTGGCTGCTGATGCTAGTTTAGTTAGCGCTCACACTTCTGTTTCCTCCATCGGTGGCGGCGGGGGAGTGGCAGATACGCTCCACCGTTACCATCCATGTTTACTTCCATAAACACTGAGCGCGCTCGCTGCGTGTGACGTCGTCGTGTCCTCTTCTGCGCATGCGGGACACTTTTGGGTCGTATGAAGTTCACACAGCAGATCACATACAAGTCGCATTGAAGTGGAAACGTGAAGGAAGTCACAAAGAAATCCTCATTGAGCATCAAGTCCTGCAGTGTGAACGTAGCCAATCTGTGGGATTGTTCAGTCAGATAATACGCCGTCATCCTGATTGGTGACATTAAATGTCATGTCGGAGTCACAATCCAAGGCTGTCGCTATGTTAAGGCTGTTTTTATGGGTTCTGTTGGTTTTTCCTAAAAACCTGTTGGACAGCAGGTTTAGGATTGTTCAGGGTTGATTATTGAGTCACGACTGTACATGATAACTTTATGACTAATGGGACAAAGAATATTTTCAAATACATGAATCAACATTTAATCCTTCGACAGCGAGTGGACGACTATCCTGCCCTGATGAAGGCCGTGTGTGTGTGTGTGTGTGTGTGTGTAATGGATGTAAAGGACGATGACGTCAGTGTTCATGTGTTCAGGTTTCACACGCCGTCGTTACTTCACAGCACACGTATGAACATTGACTGTGTGTAATATTACATCATTAAATGTCGGCGCTGTGTTTGGATCAATCAGAACCGATGACACTTGTGCAAACTGTGCTAATGACTACTTAAGACGCCGTGAAGTGTTTATAGATCGGCGTTCGATATTCAAATGAGAGACGCTGCTTCATCACATCTGATAAAGACTGGAGATGCTTCTTTATCAGAGGTTTCTACAGACCTGAGGGGCTGCTTTCATGTAAGTGGAAATGAACCTGAATCCGTCTTTGCTCCTGTAAACATGTTCGAGGACATTAAAGTGGCAACAGACACGTTTCACTCATTATGAAGTAAACACTGATTGCAGAAGAATAATGACACCGTCGGCGTTCAGACTGATTCCTCGTAAGCTTCACTACTCCAGGTCTGAAATAAACTTTAAAATAAGGCTTGATTTACAGTTAAACAGAGTGACTGTTGATGACCTTGTTAAAACCAACACTGGTATTATCGTATGTTGCTGAGATGTTTCCACACGAGTCCATTTTCGTGCTTTACTTCTGTTTTTACGGATCACAGCTGTTAAATACTATCAGTTTTCATGTGCAATACATCTGTGGTTGGAGTCAACGGTGCTTCTAACACAATCCAATATATTACGGAGGTCATTTGGACTAAGCATGGACTAACTGGACTCAGTTCGTGGCAAAGATGTAAACATGTCTGTACATCTGGGTTTTGATGAAAGTAGATGAAAAGAAAAATGTATTTCAATAGAAAAAAAATCACAGTTTTGCTGTTATCTACGGTGGCCGACGGCGACAAATGATGGGCATAAACAGAAACGCGCTGCAAAAGGAAAACGCTGCATATCCACCAGGGATGCACGATATATCAGCGACCACGTCGGTATCGACCGATATTAGTGCTTTTTCTGATATATCGGTATCGGTGTGATGAACAAATTTAGTCGATGATTGTCTAACATCAGCGTCTTCGTCTCTACATCTGATGTCGCTGCTGTTTCACAGATGTTTTTACTTAAATGGTCCTGAACTTAAATATGTTTAAATATGTTTTACTTTTGTTTCTTAATAGAGAAGTCTATGTGGTCTAATTGAGCATCTTTTGAATTTTTTCATCACAATGCTAACTGTACTCATTTTTCGGTGAATATCGACATCAATAATATCGGTGATCGACGATATCAGAAATGTTGATATCGGTATCGGCCAAAAATTTTATTGTCGCGCATCACTAATATCCAGAAGTTCCCCAGGCAGCTAGGGGCAGTAGTGAGCTTTTTAGTCACTGTGATTATATGGAGGTGGTGTTTTACTACCGTCTCCCTGTGTTCTCTGTTATGTTTATCCATGGAGACCAGAGAATACAAACCTTTCCATACAGCTTTTCCCTCAACTAACGTTACCTGTCTCGCTCACCGCCGTCTGCCTCTCAGGTGAAAAGCTCACTACTGCCCCTAGAGGCCTGGGGCACCTCCGCTGTGTGACTGGATATGCAGCGTTTTCCTTTAGCATTTGTTTTCAGGTATGCAGCGCGTCTGTGTTTTCAGCGTTTGCTTTTTGTTTGTGTTTACGCATTCATGTACATGCAGCTCGTTTGTGTACATGCACATCTGTAGTTCTCCTAATGCAGCAGTAAAGTCTGTCGGACCTCAAGAACCATAAGGGCAGTGACAAGAAAACACAAGCGGTTAATGCACAGCATAAAATCGACTGCTACACGCTCACATCCTGGGAAACACTGGAGCCCAGTAAAGGTCCAGCTCAGGTTTTATCTGCCAGCAGCAGCTCATTAGAACTGTGTGTCTTAAATAAATCATGAGTTACAGCTGAGCATCACTACCTGTGTGTCTGTGTGTGTGTGTGTGTGATCGGTGCTTATATGTTGAAATGCACTGCGATAAGTAACCCATGAATAATGCAGGCTTCACAAACGCCCATTTACTCGAACTCACCTGTGAAGCTCTCGTCGTCCCTCACGTCTCTGTTGGAGTTCCTCCTCTCGCTGAACGCGTTCATGTCGGCGGATCGCTCGGACAGAAGCAGCCAGCGAGGAGACTCTGGAAACACCCCGGGAACCCTGCAGGAGAGCAAAGGTGGAGCGTAAGTCCAGCTTTGATCGTCGGTGACTGTTACCCTGCGACACGATTGTTGAGCAGCTTTAGGAGTTTGTTGCTCCTTCAGCATGGAAACTACCCAGGGTGTGTCGCCCAGGAGCAGAACGCTGTAATCCTCCCTTAATAAAACCTGCAATTCATAGCCGGTAATCTTCCTGTAATCTCCGTTAATTTGGTTTTGAAGCTGCGGTTGAGGCTTATCGCGTCGCAGAGGTTTTTAAAGTCGCTCTAATGTGTTGTGACGCGAGCTGAAACGCTGCGAGTGACGAGGGGATCAATGCAATCTAACGAAGCTCTCGGCGAGTCGGCTGGCATCAGGACTCTGATCAGACGACTATCAGGTTCTTCTTATTTATCCTGATGAGAGACACTGAGAATGTGACACCTACATTTAAAAACACACACAAAAAGCAATATTACGACTACAGGATTATTCCGATCACTGCTGGGTTCTCAGGTGTTTCAGGCTAAAATGTTTTTTACTGCCCTGCTTTCATGCTGTGTGTGAATGTACAGATCTGTGCACCAAAGAAGACTCCAAGAAGCAAAACACAAATAAAACTGTGCCAAAACTTTTCACCAAAACTTAACTCAACCCCCCATGTTCATGTGCTGCCATGCGGTGATCAATAACACCTCTGTTACTGAGATCTGTCGTGGAGAAGGACGAGGACTACGTGAGGGGATTTCAGCAAGATCTTCAATATTCTACTTCCTGGTTTTGGTGCATCCACACCTCTACAGCTTGTGGTGCTTTTTCACTGAGTTACTCTTTACACACGATTTGTTCTCGCTTAACATCACTTGCCCTAAATCCAAAACACTTCCAAACAATGGATCCGTTTTGAGGGATTCGCTTCTTCACCTTCTGCTGCAGACATTAGCTTTCGCCCGTCGGCTCTCTGTTGTGTAACGCTCTCCTACTCTGGAATGCAACCTGTGCAAAAGTTTTCTGCTTGTTGGGGCTGCAGGGGTAAAAAAAAAAAAAACAACAAAAAGCATCCTGACTGCTCCCTGATGGCTGGCTGATGGAAAATGCAGCAGCTGTCTATGAGCAGAGCACATGTTTTAACCATCAACGTGAATCGTGATCCTGAATCGTGCAGCCCTGGTAGAGGCAGGCTCGTACCCGTAGCTGAGAAAGAGGGTCAACGGGGCGGCTCCGGCTCCCAGCAGGCCCCTCCAGGACTGGCAGCCGAGGGCCACGGCCAGCAGCAGCAGCTCCCCGGCCACGGTCATCAGCCCGGCCAGCATGGTCACCACCAGCCGGAGGGACGGCTCGCACAGCTCCAGGCCTGACAGAGCAACACAACATGTCAGGGTGACGCCAACACAGCAGCCTGCAACACACTCTGATTCATGCTTTTGACCCCTTAAAGCCCAGAAACATCCAACCCTGACTTCTTGTTATGTGAAAAGAACAAAGACGTTCCAGCAGGTTGTTTTCTTTTCATGATATATTTTCTGCACGTCGTCAGAAAACATCTGCAGCGAGTTTATGGATGTTCCTCTAGAACTAGATGAGCAGATGTGACGGTCCTGAACAGGACAGACGTGTTCTACTGACCAATGAGAGAGCAGGATGAAGCCTTTAGCAAAAATATGACTCTCAAAGCCCTCTTAAACTTCTAAACTACTTTTTGTGTACGTGCTGCCACAATAAATCCATGAAGAAGCAAACCACAAACTTCTCTTGAATGTACACAAGTTTGTATTTCATGCAGATCCCTTTAAGGAAGTCCTGGAGCTTTAGTGGTACACTTTTGAATTTGTCCGTTATTTCTAATTTTCCACGTGTGTTTGGTCATTAACATAAAGAACCGGTTACATCCAGAATCACTAAATTCAGTCCGTCTGAGGTTTAACATGCAGTCAGAGCAACATGAAGGTTACAGTCGTGACTCGATAATCCGACACTAAACGTAAAACCTTCTTTTATGTCAAGACGGAGGTCCAGATACAAGGAGGGCTTGATGCTGGAAGGCTCATTAGTTGTTCATTATTGTTCATAGTTGTTATAATAACTAGTAGGGCTGGTCCCAGTAGAACTTTCTGCTCTCTGGATATTTAATTAATGATGAATATCAGAATATTCAGTGCGGTCGGGGGACACTTCCACCCCGGGGCAGCGCTCTGACGGGGTGGAAGTGTCCAGAACACACAGGCAGTACTTGGCTGCTGATGCTAGTTTAGTTAGCGCTCACACTTCTGTTTCCTCCATCGGTGGCGGCGGGGGAGTGGCAGATACGCTCCACCGTTACCATCCATGTTTACTTCCATAAACACTGAGCACGCTCGCTGCGTGTGACGTCGTCGTGTCCTCTTCTGCGCATGCGGGACACTTTTGGCTCGTATGAAGTTCACACAGCAGATCACATACAAGTCGCATTGAAGTGGAAACGTGAAGGAAGTCACAAAGAAATCCTCATTGAGCATCAAGTCCTGCAGTGTGAACGTAGCCAATCTGTGGGATTGTTCAGTCAGATAATACGCCGTCATCCTGATTGGTGACATTAAATGTCATGTCGGAGTCAGAATCCAAGGCTGTCGCTATGTTAAGGCTGTTTTTATAGGTTCTGTTGGTTTTTCCTACAAACCTGTCAGATAACAAAGTTTAGGATTGTTAAGGGTCGATTATCGAGTCATGACTGTACTTCCTGCACTAGGGAGCGAAAACAACCCGATCCATGCTGCAGCTACAACTTGTGCAAAACAAATATAAAGGCACCAATAGGATCCTTTCCTTTGCATGTCTGTCTGGAGCACAGCAGGTGGATTTTACTGAAACAAACAAGAACGCTGAAACACTCACGGGTGATGTACAGAGTGAGATAGACTCCTGCGCTGGCGGCAGCCAGACAGAAACGCATGACGATGAAGATCGACGGGTACGGAGAGACGCAAACCAGCACGCCGAACACCACCGACAGGGTCAGAGAGGTCAGCAGGGTCTTGGATCTGCCCAACCTGCAGCCAAACACAGAGAGGGGTTGGAGATTCCTCAACAGTATAATGAACAAAATGACATTTACAACAGTCAAACATTAATATAAGAGCTGATCATGTAACAGCAAAAACTCACTGCTTAAATATTAACACTGAGACAGAGCAGGACAGAAAACAGGACAAAGATCTGCTCCTCTACACGTTTACATAACTTCAAAATCCATGAATGCTGCTGACATGTTTCCAGTTTCATGCAAATTACACAATAGAGTGAACAATAAAGACACTTGAGACCTGATTTTTGTATAAATAATATTAATTTTAAGGCAGATTTTAA
The DNA here is from genome assembly GCF_000690725.1 of Stegastes partitus. NCBI lineage: Eukaryota > Metazoa > Chordata > Actinopteri > Pomacentridae > Stegastes > Stegastes partitus. The sequence continues at coordinate 112,149 of NW_007578563.1, read as the reverse complement.
GGCAGATTATCTATATTTCTCAAGGACTGTCACAAATAAATGTCTGAAGCATAAATGTCCGCTGAGTCAACGTGATGATTTGCCAGTTTTCAGCAGAGCATCGACGCAGCGGTTTTGCCTCCGATGTGCAGATTAGCAGCGCTCCCCGTTCCTCTTCTTTGCGCGTCCCCCCAGGAGGCCGCATTAATTCAGGAGTTTTAACAAACAGATGCTATGCTCAATTGGTCAGCAAATTAATGAAGGCTGTTAGCTGATTAAACTGGCATCATTTCCCTCCCAGTGCCCCCAAACCCACAGCCTCCGACAGCACAGCAGACACAGATCCAGAGACCGACCACAGGAAGCTTAAAGCAAATGTAAGAACGGCTCACGTTGTTAAGCAACGGTTTGATAAACCGCCTTCACGTTTTCTTACTTCAATGATTTCTTATGCTGATAAAAATGCGTTCTGAACCGAGCGTTTGTGCAGCTTGATCATTCATCTCCTCCCAGCTGGAGGCCACCAGCAGCTGTCTGCCGGTAAACCTGTTCAGCTTATTAACACTGATGCCACTTTTGGCACTTTGCGTGTGAGGCTGTTGCACGAAACGCTGCGAGGTAGTGAAACTGCAGAGTCAGAAAAAGAGGGAGCGGAATGAGGAACAGCAGCGCAGATGGACCGAGTCATACGAGAACACGTGAACCTTTGTGCCCCCAAACAAACTCCAAACAGCGACAGTCACTCATTAACAGAACTTGTTGAGTCTTTTGTGTGTTTGAATGTTTAATCGCTGTGGCCGTCTGCCAGCAAACACAAGGAAACACTGGCGGGTGTGAGCGAGCACGTGTTACCTGTCGGCGGCGTAGCCCAAGCCGAGGCAGCCGGTCAGGACGCCCAGGATGAAGCACACCTCCTCCACCGGGACCAGCCAGTACTGAGCGCACACCAGGTCCCACTGCAGCACAAACAGGACAAAGCAGACGTTCACATGTTTGAGTCAGCTGGATGTGGACACAACGCCCACGAATCACGACTGAACAGCAGTAAACTGGATAAAGCAGAGGTCAGCAGTGGTTCCAAAGTTCTGATAGAAATAAATCATGAACTTCTTCTGTTTATTAGCTCCTAAACAAATTTGGCTCGCACTAGTTTATAAATAGCGCCCTGTTCATGTGCACCATTAGTCAGCCGAGTGGTTCTCCTGGTGCATTTGTCTTAACAAGGTCTGCATTACTGTGTTACCCTACGAGCTTGTTCAGCCGGTGGATTGTCTCACAGGAATCACCTTAATGCAGCAAATACTTGGATTGGAGTCCAAGTAACCACCTGAACTAGAGAGGAGACCAGCAACACTCTGGGAGGACGTCATAACAACACCACATCAACAAGGACTCTTTTCCTCTCTTTTTGTGACAGTGAACACAACACAGACTCTTGTCAAGGCGTGATATAGCTGCGACTGAAGTACCTTTACAGCAGCACTTATCAGTGGCGGCAGCAACATGCTGCTCTCACACACCAGGAGAAAGTCGCCTCGCACAACAAACCCACCGGTCTCCATCAATACCTTCACTTAAGGAGATGTGCAGTCACGCTGTGGCTGTTCTAACCTCACAGGAAGAAGAAAAGAAAAGAAAAGCATCGTCCAAAACACGATATTAGGTGATTGTTCACTTGGATCAGGTGAAATAAATATGGCTACAAGGGCTAGCAGGTCTGTCACTCAGGACAGCAGGGCTGGAATTCTGTAAAACATGAATGTGGCTTTTGGTTTGGATGTTTTTGTGGTTTTGGAGTGCAAACATCTGCCTGAGCTGGTGTGAGCATACTGGGACGGAGGAGGAGGAGCTGCAGGAGAAGAGGTGTGTCAGAGAAGTTCCAGGACTGGTGTCACAGGAGATGTACTTCAAATCCAAACTACAAGTAATCCCCCTGGAGTCTAACCCACCTCCCCAGTCTTCTCTTCACGCCTCCATGCACTCCTGGAAGGATTCTTCCTCTCAGCTCCGTCGTCACAGCCATCTTGATGTCGTCCACGTCTTCTAAACGGGTCCCCCTGATGACCCCCTTGAGCTTGGGGAAGAGGAAACAACCCTACGGAGTCAGGTGGGGTGAGTAGGGAGGTTGCTCCAGCACGGAGATGTTCTTCTCAGCCAGGACCTGTGGGATGCTCAGGGCGCTGTGAGCAGGTTGTCATGGTGACGCAGCCTCCACTGGTCCTGACACAACTCTGCCTCTCCTGAATGAAGCAAACGCTGCAGGACCTCTGTAGACGAGCTGTGACACCAGTCCTGGAACTTTTCTGACACACCTCATATTCTGGAGTTTTTTTGGGTTCTTTTGTCTTTAACCATCAGTGAACCACATTTCACATCCTGTCCTGCATGATTCAACCCAAAATACATAACATCACGATAGACATGACTCACTAATGAAGGATTATGCTTTTGGCAAATGAGGTGAACTAATTAATTACTTAGACTCTAGACGTTGGAGTCCAAGAAGTCCAAGAAAAAAGCTTTGCCAAGGACGTACTGAAACTTGATTTCTCTGAGAGGCTGCTGGCCCTTCAGCATCACTTGTGCTTTCACTGTTTTGTGTCCACTGATAAATAATTGCGTGTACACTCCCTACAAAAGGAGAGCAGCGCAGGAGAAAGCCTTCGCGGCCCATTAGCCTCGTAATGCAAACACAAGAAGACGTGACCGCACAGCATTACTTATGTGTGGTGAAGGCAGACGGAAGGCGGAGGGTGTGTGATTGTAATTATTAATTTGTGTTTGTGCCAGCGACGGCATCAGTAAACTGCTGCGACCGGATTATTAAACAAGAAAAGGTCCGTCCGGTCACATGCGTTTATTTAAAGAAGTGCTGCCACGTGGAAAAAAAAAAAAAAAGACAGATATCTGCTCTCAGATCTGAGCTTTAATCACATTAAGCCGACCCACTGATTTGCATTTACAGCTGAGCTCTGCTAATGTTGCCGTCTGCAGGCCGCTGAAAGCAAAATGGTTTTAATGATCTAGAGGGAGACAGAGCAGAGGGCCGGTGTTAGGAAAAAAAAAAAAGAAAAAGAAAAGGTCTTGCATAATTGGAACCCGTGCACAGAAACATAAAAGCCTGTCACATAACATCAGCCGCCGTGCTGCTGAGGCTCGCCGGCTAAAGGGCAGCGCCGCAGCCTCATACGGGTGGAATGCCTCGATGACAGCAGGGAGGAGGGAATGCACACTAACGAGTTGTGAAACTCCCTCGACTGGTTGGGCGACACCGGCAGGTCTGTGAAACCAGCAGCCAGTTCCTCAAAGACGTCGACAGAAACCAACAAACTGCATTCTGAGGCCTCGTCGTTACTGTGGGAGGACGTCGACCTCACACATTGTTTTAATCAGACGATGCGACTGAACTCTTCCTGTGTGTTCTGTGCATTAGCTCTGAGATGTGACACAGGATTTATTGATCAGCAGCAGAAGTGCAGCTGATCAGAGGCCTTCCCGTTCACCAGACTGCCGGCTCAGCACAGCGAGGCAGCAGAATACTCTTTCATAGCTACGTCTGACTACAAAGCTGAAATATGTCGGTCAGTGTGCAGACTTTTACTACACAGATGCATTTTCCAGCAGCTGAATCCTCCCCGTGGCAGCGTCTCTCTATGTCCCCTCGCTGCAGTGGTGTGGGTGGATTACGAGCAAACTGCCCTAATAGCAAAGAGGCTGGGTGTGGTTCCCACATCGGTAGGCACAGGAATAAAAACAGACATGCAGAGCAAAGAGAGGCCGAGCAGCCGGCCGGGCTCTGCTAAAGACGAGACGAGTCCAGCGGGCTCCGAAAGGAAATGCATGTTTGTGCCGTGAGCGTGGAAGTCAAAATGTCAGGCGGCGAGCACATGAATGCAGCGTTTCTCCGTCGTGTCCGTCTGTCTGATCTCACCAAAGATAATCCAGAACATGGAGACGACTCTGACGCTGGTTGTTGTCTCGTGT
>NW_007578563.1:83510-107452 GCF_000690725.1 Stegastes partitus | reverse complement strand
TTTCAGACAAACCAAAGCTCCTCCAGCCTCCTCAATCGATTTCTTTTCTCTCCTTAGAGGAAAATAAATCACCTGAAGCCACTGATGCTGGATTATTTTTCAAACCTGTCAATAACTGCTGATGTTTTTAGGAGACAAAAGTCTATTTAAAGGTACAGTAATATCATATTCACTTCCTCTTTCACTGGAGCTGATCTCCAACCAGGAGCAGAAACACGGACTGATGAAGGCGAGAAGTGAGCTGGAGTTAAAAGGCTGGAGGTGCAAAGTCGAACCCTGGAGGTTCAGATTCTTGCACCAGATGTTTGATCCCATTAATCTGCTGTTAAAACCCAAACAAAACATCAAACTATTCGTCTTTCTCTCTCAGAGGTAACATGGGTGTGACCAGGGATTGTTCTCTTCCAGCAATCTCTGATCTCTGACATCTCGGGCATGTTCGTCCGACATCTCGCCGCCCTCTCAGGTCGACACGCTGACGTCAGTCAAAACACACACTTCTGAATGAGTCACTGAGCATCATGCGACCTGGCCTCACAACCATCAGGTCGGTTCAAATCACGAGTCGGTGTCAAAGCGCTCCTCCCCTCACGGCTGAATGGAAGTCTGATGAATAAGTCAGAGGAACACTGCAGGACGGAGGAGGGGAAGGACGAGGAGAGGTATTTACATCAACCACAACTGGGCTGCTTTTTCACACAATACTCAAGATCTGTGAGCAGATTCTGACCTCTGACGGTTCAGACACGTCTCTGGTAACCTGAAGTCTCTCTTTAGCGCCGTAGATTAAACCCACGTTTCCTAACAGGTCATCGTGTATTCTGCTCTTTGCCTCCACAATCCTGATCCGTAAGCTTTCTGACATCTTAACAAACTGCATTTCTATTAGAGTTGGGAGTTCAATTAACCCACCAGTGGGACTGAAAGGCACGTTTTTGTGTTTTAAAAATCACCAAAATGAAGCCATTTACCAGAGCTAGAAGCTGCAAAAACAGGACGAATCCCTGACATGTGACGGGAAGTTTTACCAAAAATGTCCCGGCCCACGGTGCTGGTGCCGTTATGGTTCTGTCGACCTGTGACCATTGCATGTGGAGATGACCTGTGCAGGCCCAGCTGTGGCTGAGAGCTGCTCCAGGACACCAGTCATCTCAGCTGATCATCCTGGAGCTGAAGACCTGCACTCAGGCCCTGGTTCTCCTGCCTCCGCTCACATCTGATTGGACCACTCCTCCTCCACACCTGGATATAAACGCAACCAGCAACCTTTCAGTTGGGGCTGGCTGGTATTTAGCGTTAACAATCCGTCCTGGTTCCTCTCGGTTTGTGTCTTTGTGGTAACTTCTGCTGGCAGCTGCTGACTCGGTGGGAGTTAGCTTCTTGGTTAGCAGCTGCCCAACCTGGTGAAGAAGTTCCTCGTGTCTGGTGTGTTTTGAGGCACTAGTTTGCTTTAGTTTCTTTTGTTATGTGTGGATGTTGCTGTCAGGTTTAATCATGGCTAAGGAGTCTAGTTTTCTGTTAGCTAGCTTCTTCACTCTGTTAGCCTTCGTTTGGTTCTTTGATTTTTACCAACGTCCACCATCTTCTTCTGTGTTGTCAGTTATGTTGTGTTCATTTACTGAGCGATAAACTGCGTTTCCTGAACCATTTCCACCTGGTTGTTGTCACATCCAGCTGACCCTAGAGGCTGGAGCGTAGCATCCAAGCTTAAAACTGTAAATTCCTCAAAACTGTAAATATTCTACGAGTGTCATTTCAACAGAGCCGCTTCCTAAACCCCAGATTCTGTGATAAACTAATAATTCTGCGCTCATCACCGAAACCAGGAAACCATCAGGGACTGTTAACAAGCATCCCATGACGAATATTCAGGGACTTTTTAGCTCAACTGCAGACAGGAAACAAACGTGGAAACTCATTGAAAACATGCAGTAAAGCAGCGACAGTATGTAGAACCGCCATTCATTCCAGTGCTGCCAGCAGCTTTGGACGCTTGGAGAACGCTACACGTGCTGATTCCAGTTCTTGTTGAATGAATAATGAAATAAAAGAACTTCTGTTTAATGATTTAAGGTATTCTAACTGTGTCACGCTGCACAGGAGACATGTTTGTGTTAATTCCAGCCCCGGTTGTTCAGAGGTACAGGACTTCATAGTGCAGCAACAAATGAGCCCACAGTGAGTTTAAAAAAAACCCAAAACTGCTTCGGTTCAGAGGGTTGGATCAGGGTTTTCTGAAATTCAACAGAATAAAGGCACCAAATCTGCATCTATATGACAAAAACCTGAGCCTTTTCTCTTTTCTGTCCATTCAAGAAACAAAAACCAGATATTTTTCTTGAGTAAATGAAACCTCAGTGAATAAAATTGGCCAGTGAAGTGTATTCCCCCTCGATGCTGGCTGGAGCTTCCTGGGACGGTGCCAGAAACTCATCTATGCAGGAAAATCCTCTAAATTAAATGACACTAAACTACAACCTGACAAGTGATGCAGACGTTGGAGGATGCAGACCCGGGGAGTGAGCGGACGCCACTGCAACAACTGTTTTATGCAAATACGAGCAGTTCTGTGGTTTAGCTTTACAGAGAAGTCAGCAGACCGGGATTAACCCGAGTCGGTCGGTAGAGCTGCAAACATAAACACATTCATTACCCACAGCAAACAGGACGCTGTGTAGGAAAATGCTATCGGGAATAATCACTGGAGTTTCCACAACTTCACCTGAAAGCATAAATAAAAGGTCCTAAACGTTATCAGTCAGCAGGAAGGTTTCATCATGTGGAGAATGAATGAAAACCTGCCTGAGAATCTAATTAATCTGATCTTAGTTTTGTAAAATGACCAAAAACAATGAAAGCTATGTGAAGTTAATGGAATGACAAATTAAAACTAAGCCCTGAAAGCTTCAGAGGAGCTGCTCGGTAGCCACCAGGAGACTGTTTGTCCAACTCATGACAACAAATGTGTGCAGCTGGGTCGAGGTTTCGCAGGGCAAAGCAAAAAGCCAGAGTGCTCGCTCAGCAAGACCCCGCTGCGGATAAATACAGGATAAAAGAGGAAACTAAGTTTTCAGCATTTTAAGACCCTTAATCCAGACATAAACAAAAAGTTCCCGCATGAAGCTGAAACGCTCAGCGAGGCCATAATCAGAGGACTCCAGGCTTTACCTCGGTGACGATGTTGTTCTTCAGCCCCTCCGTCACGTTGTAGTCCCAGCCGGCCTCGCAGTCCACCACGGCCGACTGGCTGCCGTTGGCGTACTGCTTACACTGGGACGGGCCGCCGCTGTCCCCGGGCCGCTCCCCCTTCTCCCAGGGCAGGGAGGCGTTCAGCACCTCCGGCGACGGCAACGGGCCCGGCAGGTGGCAGTGGTGGTGGGGGGAGAGGGTGATGAGGGGGTCCGAGGAGAGCAGGAAGGCCAGGAAGAGGTTGGGCAGGATGGAGAGGGCGATCAGCACCCTCTGCTTCTTCCTGCCCAGCGCCAGCACCATCACCTCCCCCGTGGGAGGCAGCGAGGGCGGGGCGGGGATGGAGGAGGAGGACGGCGCCGGGGAGGAGGGCACCGGGGAGGAGGGCAGGGACGGAGGGGGAGCGGGGCACGGGGACGGGGAGACCAGCGGCGGCGAGTCCGGGGACGTCATCGCTGGGCGGCGGGCGGCGCAGGCAGGAGGGGGAGAAGGTGGGTCCCCGGGCAGAAGGTAGAGTCGTGGAGGAACTCTGTGAACAAAGAGCAACACCGGTGGTTAGACGGTTCCTGTACGGACACGTTCCACTGGGGCAGGAAGGCACGAGAGTAAATAATACACCAGTGACAACATCAGTGTAAGGCTGCAGTAGAGCTCATGCTTCCTCACGGTCTTTACTCACACGTCTGAATAGAAAAGAGACACAAATAATGTCATTAATGTCCCACCAGGACCCTCTGTTCACCAGCCGACCCTCTGGCAGAGTCACCAGAGCCAACAGGATACAACACAGATGTAGGAACCACGACTAACAAATGAAGAGTTTGTTTGCAAAAACAGAGAACAGAAAACTTGTTTTTTGTTGTTTGCTTGAGATAACATCAATAAAACTAAAGCTGAGTGGATCTGACTCAGTAGAAATGACAAAAGTAGAGACAAGTTGAATATTGCAGCAAGAAGACGAAAAAAAACTGACGAAGGGTGAAGAAGAAGAAACCAACCAACAACCCCAAAACCTCAACCTCACTGAGGGTCATGGGGGGCTGGAGTCTATCCCACAATGACAATAAAGCGTCTTCTCATTGGCTCAACACATCTCTCTTTGACTGTCTCCTAAATAAAACTTTACACTCAAACAATAAAAACATCTGATCAAAAAGAGGTCGACACTTCCTGGGTGCTTTTTATTTTGCCGACTCGTGCCACCTCCTGCGACCCGTCCCCCTTCTTCACCATCACCGAGGATGATTTAATCACTGAAATGTGCCTCGAGGAGACAAAGAGCGAGCTTTGGGAGGAGCTTAAAATAAGGAAACCCTGGGTATCCAAGGTATCCAGAAATGCTGTGGCTTCGCGGGTGCTGGTTTGGACACGTCGTACAGCTGTGCAGCGCGTCATCGGCCGCTGATGCATTTCTTATTTGCCAGCATCGCTCTGTCATCACCTCACTGGGAGGAGGAGGAGGTGGTAGGATGCGAGGAAGAGAGCCGAGGGAGCACGCTAGCATCATGAAAATCACCAAAAAGACGACATCTTACATTCCCCACTGTGCAGCTCCAGCAGCTTTCATCAGACCTCCAGTTTGTTGTCATTTTTAAGTCACAAGTCCAGATCATGCTGTGTGAAATCACTTCAGATGGTCAAATAATGAAACACCTGAGTGCACAGAGAGTAAACACTGAGTTGTGAACATTATTTGAGAAGTTTGACATCCACAGTGAGCATTTTGTGCAGCGTCTCCAGAATAAGAGGAACACAGGCAACAATGACCAAAACAAGAATCTCATTCTGTCCATCCAAACCAGACTGAAACCCAAAAGTTGCATCTAAATAAGGCTAAAACTGAATAAACCTGAACGATGCACAGCGATGAGGTTCACCTGCAGGCCGGGGGAGGCTTGGTGAAGGGATGCAGTGAGAAGTAAAGGACCTTTGAGCTGGTAAACCTCTGTCGCGTGCACCTTATTGTGCAGGATTTTAAGTGGAGATGCTTTCAACCTAAACTGATGAAAAAAAAGGCTCAAATCAGTGGATAGAAAATCACCAGAATGCAGGAAAATTAAGAGTTTGATGCCCAGACGCCTCCCAATATAAAATAAATACATAAATAAAATAAAACCAGGGACTCTATATGCACGCCTGTAGTGGGAAAATGGACATACCAGAGATTTAGCAAAATAAGAAAACTTTCAATCATTCAAGTTTTGAAAAAAGCTGCTAAAAAATGTCCTCTTTCCAGATTCTGTGCTGTGATGAATCTAAACTCTCTGTGATGACATTACTTCTGGTTTTACGACAGTCTGAGCTGCTTTTTTCACTAGATGAAGACTAAAGGTAAATATGAGCACCTAATAGGACACAGCATTAGTAAAAAATCTGTCTACAGGTCCAACAAAGCTCCCTGGGCTGTGTCCTGTATGAACCCTGGTCCTTCAGGGCCGTGCTGCTGCTGTGGACCAGCCGGGCACCGAGCCCTGCAGCGGGCTGTGCTCTCAGCCCGTCCCTCGGTGTGTTCCTGCGGCTGGAATGTGAACAGGCTGTGCTCCCCTCAGTCGGTGCACATGTGCTGCTCTCCGTGTTTTCCCCGCACAGGGCCAGGAAGTCTTGCACAAAAAAAAAAAAAAAGGAATCCCACAGGCTTACATAAGAGCTTTTCCACGAGAGGAGGGGAGCGGACGTGGAGGGAATGTAACGCGGGGACTGGCCGGCCGGCTGCTGGGGGAGGACTGACGCCGACACGGGGAGCGCACAGCGGGGGTGGAGGGGGGCCCAGCGGCCGGGCCGGGCGGCTCGGAGCCACCAGACACCTGCACGAAAACACACAGCCGCTGTGTCCAAAACAAACACACACTCACCCGTTAAAACGCTGCTGAACGAGAACCGACGGTCCTACTGGTCTCGTCCCAGCAGCCGCCACATCGCGGGCTCGGAGGGAGACGCTCGTTTCACCGCATTCACCGGATCTCCTCTGCGCCTCGGTGCCAGTCTGCTCCGTCCGCTGCACGAACAGACATTTCTGTCCCGGACGCCGCCGCTGGAGTCTGCTGGTGAACCGCCGCTGACACGAGCAAGGACACCGGACCGCTGCTGCTAGTCCCGAGCTCGGCTAGCCGTCCGCCGCGCCGACATGTGATGCTGCCCGCCGGGGATGCTCCGCTGCTCTCCTCCTCCTACCGTCTTTTATTGTTCAGTCCAAGTTTCTGCCTGCCGACATGACACGAAATAATTAAATAACGCGTCGCTGTGTCCGACATCACCTTAAAGGGGAAACGCGTCGTCAGAAAGCGGGTCGTGGACAAAGAGCGGCTGGAACACTGCGGAGCGCAGCCTGTTTAAAGGGAGCAGCTCCGCCGGCGGCGGCTCGCTTCGACAAACATCGGAGAACTTCGTCACGGCTCGGCCCCTCGGCTCGAAGATCGTGTGTGAGGAGCGACAGATCACTCCTCCACTGATCCAACCGCTCAGAGCAAATACACACAGTCGTCCTCAAACGTGTTCATCCCCCTCCATTAAAGAAAAGACAAAATTCACAATAGTCACTGAAATAACAAGAAACTGAAAAAAATATAATACATAAATAAATAAAAATTTGCTAAATTACAATTAAGTGAAATAAGACGCTGCTTTTGAATTGTGCTTGAAAAGAATAATTTAAAGAAAAAAAAGAAACTGTCCCGGACTAATTAGAGCCCTTTGCTGATGAGCAGTGGGTCAGAATACCTGTCAACAGGTGAGAAGTCTGACTGAGAGTTACAGGAAACACCTGATGGCAGTGATTGCTTGTTTGTTTGTTGTTGTTTTTATATACTTCTGTTGACCCAAAATTCAAAAGCAGTGTCATGAAACGTGCCCAGGAAGCTATTCCTGTTAATTGTTTTGTTGGACAGTTACGACAGTCCTCACAATCCGTGTCGGAGTGAGACACTGTCTGCGCAGACTCTGTGCAGCACGAGGTACAGAACATGTGGCTGTCTGCCGCATGGTGGAGCCATAAATCACAGAACAACAAGCTGTAGCACTCTGGTCCTCCGTGGAGCGGCCTGCTGTGGGATTGTTTTCCCCATGAGCATGAGTGGAAGCGTCTCTCTGATCATTCACGTGTTCTGATCTGTTGATGTTCTGCAGCTTTTTGTCTGATCAGTGCCTCAAATCAAAGAGTCATTTCATTTCCTTCTTTCATCATGAACAATATCCTGAAGTCGAGAAGCTCATCATCACTGTTCATTTTGCATTTCATCTCTTGCTGAGCTCAGAGGACTCTCGGTGTTCTCACAGACGTGGTAATGACTGTTGAGCTACACTTGATGGCACCAACACAGTCTGTTGTGTTGCAGCAGCCACACAATGCAAAACGTCCTACAAACACCATGCGACTGAACGATACGAGGCCTTTACACACAAAACATTGTGAGTTTTTATTCCGAAGCAACTCAATCATGGCATTTAGTCAAACAGAACATCCCTGTTAGAGTCTTCCTTTCACGTCCTCGTCTCTTGTGGTGACGAACACATCACAGACCGACACACGGTGACTTCCTCTCTGAATACCAAGAACATACATGTATTCTAGAAAGTGGACATTTGTGAGGAAATAATCGAGAACTATCACAAATTATCCCCAGAAAAAGAAAGCTAAAGCAACAGCAGGCAGCTTTTAGTCCATAACTTCAAGCCTCTCTCACTGATGTCGGTACCATTTAGTGATGTAACTAAGTACATCTACTCAAGTACTGTCCTTATGTGTATACTTGAGTTGTTTATACCACTTTCTACTTCTACCTGAGTACATCTCAGAGGGAAACGTTGGACTTTTTTACTTCTCTGGTCTTTGGTTAATTTACAAATAAAGATTTTTGCACACAAAAAAATTGTTGTGAATGAAACCATCCAGCAGCTCAGTCCAGCTCCAACAGTTTGTCAGTTCTTAGTCAGGTGTGTGAGGACTTTTCTCCCTATTTTCAGAGTTTTATAAACCACTCAGTCGATTAACCCTCCTGTTACCTTCACATTTACTGTTTATCCTTGGGGTTCAATTTGACCTCAACAATTTAAACCTCCAGAAAATAGCATAATTACAACCGTTACCCAAGTTTATGTGTAAATAGCCCTTTAAATAAAACAGAAGAAATTATGTCAGTGATGTATTTAGAGATGTTAAACGTTGGATTGGGTCAAATTGATCCTAAAGATAACAGGAGGGTTAAAGGGAAAACATCATCAGCTGATTAATTTGGAATAAAAATATCGTGTTGTAGTTAAAATAGGTTCAGTAACAGTAAAGTCCTGCTTTTGTATCAGTAGCAATAACCTAAAGACACCATACAAAGTGGTGCAACAGGTGCTTTTACTTTTATTATTTTAAGCATATTTATGGGATAGTTCTCACATACTTTTACTGAGGCAGCATTACCAACTTTTACTTGTACCAGGGTACTTATATGGCATTACTGTTTTTTGTTTTTTTTTAGTGACGGGTGTGAATACTTGCTCAACCACCGGCATCGTGACTGGAAATCATTTTAAAGGTATGATGGGAACCTGAAGTGAAGAAAGCTGCACCGGACGATAAATGTAAACGTGGAGGGCGGAAGTACTGAAAACAACAAAGCAAAAGAATAAATGATGCCTCCCGTATTTGGACCAGCTCTGTTTGCATGCTGGTCCACTCTGGAGACGAACTCGGTGCTGCTGCCACTCGAACCCGCTCAGCAGGACTGGAGCCGCTGCAGTCGGTGGGGTTCAGACGGTCTGCTGCTGTTGAGTAACTCGGTAGGGATTGGGTGAAACACAGTCTTTCTTCACTCTGTGGAGATGTTGCAGTCCTGGGACCACAGATTGCCCCACACGACGCTGCGGGACATTTCATCAGACACGGTCGCACAAGAAATCTTTACTTGTCTCTAAAGACACTTGAGGGCCGTAAGAAGCCTTTGTCACACTTTCACTCCTTTTATTTGAACGAGGAGTTCATTAAAAGATAACAGGTGTCTGCAGATTGTAATCTTAAAAACAGGAGAGAGTTTGAGCTTTATTCTCTTCATATTACTGCTCTTTTCGGTCTTTTCAGAGCGTGTGATGTGCTTTTCATCAGTTGTTCACTCTTATGTGTGCAGAGCTGTAATGAAATCTGATGAAACCCTCAAACTCAGAGCCTGGATGTGATTAGATTTGCTCACCAGCAGCAGGAGCGCTCATTAAAGTCGTGTTGCATTCATAATCAGTTCAGTTTGATGAATTGTAAAATTGCCTATAAACATAATTTTACATCTCGTTAATATCCTTTTCGACTGCTTTTGAGATGTGCTGAGCGGTGATGTTATTTTATTGTGTGACTAATCTACGTTAGCTTTGCTCAAGCTGCAGGTCTTTTAATCAAACGAAGCTCAACGTGTGTTTTAATTAGTATTTACATGCAATAGTTTTTAATATGAGAACCAAAAAAAAACAAGGACTCGAGAACAGTGTGTGTTTTCTTTATTTCTGAATATGAGACAAGGGTGACAAATTAGAAGAAAAAAAACAACGTCTGCCTTGTTGCCCCCACCCCCCGCCTCCTGTCTGACTCCTATCTCTGTGTCCCTTCACTGCCATCACAGCCACAGGAAGGCCCTGGCAGCCCCAAACACTGATACTATCTCTGCGCTCCTCATCTCCGTCCTCCGCTGTGTTGAAATCATGCCCATCCCACAAAGGGAAACCGCTGGTGCACAACGGTCCATGGCATGACGTCCGTTTCTGTGGGTAGACGAGTTATGGTAAACGCTGTGGCAGGCGTACGCCCTGTTCCCCGACGGAGGAGGACGCAGCGGAGGGTCGCTGGCAGCAGCAAGACCTGATGTGGAGTTATATCACCGGTGGACAAGTCTCCACGTCTCTGGGATCGTAGTGGAAGCACTGAACCGAACACGACAACGGCTCTCAAGCAATAATTAGTTTATTTATGAAAATATTCCACAAAGTGTGTCTTTAACACATGGTGCGACATTTAAGGTGACATTTTTTACATATTTAAAATCATTTCAAGTAATCCCACGCCTTCTCAGAGGCAGATGATACAGCGTTTGTAGAGAGAGAGACACTTAGATTTCATTGAATCCCCTGCAAACCACAAGCTGTTGTGTAACTGTGTTGGGCAACAACACTTACAATCAGCCCCGACGGAGACAACAAGTGTCAGGTAGACCAGTAGGAAGTGTTTATTCAATCAGATCAGGCTCACGGCGGATGTCTCTCTGAAGGCTCTGTGATGACCGGTTGAGTCTGTGATGAAGCTCCTGACTGACCCCTGAGCTCTAATAGATTACGCAGGTGTTAGTTTGATTAGTACAGAGTATGAATTATAATCAAGTATCCTCAATCATGAGCTTAATCGTTACCCAGAGACTGGATGAGCAGAACGAGACCATTTTTACGTTCTATGCTCTGTGGTGAGACGACGAGAAGAGAAAACACAACTGCTTCTTCTGTTGATTCTATCAGCAGAGATGTTTTAGGTCAGGGATCTCCAGCTCTGGTCCTCCTGAGCTGCTGTTCTGCAGGTTTTAGACGTTACTGCAACACACCTGACTCACATTAATGGATCAATAACCGACTTGTGTAGAACTTGACAACAAGCTGTTGGAGGTCCATTAATGTGAGTCAGGTGTGTTGCAGTAACGACTAAAACCTGCAGGACAGGAGCTCACGAGGACCAGAGCTGGAGATCCCTGACCTAGAGTCTAGATTAATATATTGTGGTGCTGAGAGGGAATTTAAAAATGCCATACAAGTCTTGTATAAAGCTCCAGATTCTTGCTTGCAGGTAAATAGATCCAGGACAGGCTGGTTTTATTCTGCTGTACTACTTTTCTCTTTATGTAAATGATCTGGACATGAAGCAGACCAACCTCGCCATCGATTCAGTTTTATTATATGGTGCCAATTCCCATCATCAGTCCTCTCAGGGAACCTCACAAAGCAAAGTGAAGAGTTTACAAACACGTATTATGGAGAGAAACAGCAACACTCGGAGACCGTGTGGAGGACGTCGAGTTGGTCGTAGAAAAAGAGGTTCATTTGCCAATAATAATAAATATTTTGAGTTTATAGACTAATAAAACTAGTAAAACACATTTTAGAAAGCAGTAGAGGAAATATATTTTGTCATTTGTTTGACACTCCTAAAGTACACTTGTATTGGCTTTACAGAAGGAGTTCAAGTGTCGGCAGAATCTGTCAATGAGAGTCTGTGATGAATAGAACCTTCACAAAACATTAGAACTCGGTGGTGGCTCAGTTTTCGTGAAAGGTTCTGAGGACGCCTCAGACAGTAACTGAGCCATTTACTGCTAAACGAGCTGCTGATGGCGATATGGGACGGCGGCCATGTCTGGTGGAGCAGAGAGGTGAGCTGGTGAAGCTGTTTAACTACCACAGATAGACCTGATCACAAAGATCTCTCAGTGGAATCATATCCTGAGAGGCAATATTTTCCATTTCTCATGTGAAGTCCATTTATAGGAATAACTTGCAGTGGAACATAAAGGCAGCCAAACAAAGATAAATAAGCAATGTTAGATATATGAGTTGTAAGAAGCCAAAGCTGAGAAGTTTTATTCAAGTAAAAGAGGATTTCTACACAGAACCATGTATAAAACTATGTTAACAGAGAAAGCACAGGTTTGTTTAGGTTAGAACTTGTACTTTACAGCTGGCAGCTGAGACATACAGATGTTCCTGAGGTGTTTTTGGGTCTTGCTGATAAATGTTATTCTCCACTGCCCTGTCTAAAGGGACATTGTTTGTTAAGACTGAATTAAACAATCCTGATTTGTTTTGGTTGTCTGAAGCAGAAGATGATTTTTAAATGTGAACTTTTACTTTGGCAAGATTCTTTAGAATATTCCTGGCAGCATCAAATTGGATGTTCTGAAACGTGCTCTTTTTGGAATCTGTGAAACTGTCCGTTATGATTTATCACAGGGTCGTCCAGGTTATTGTCCATACAGACCGGGCATCCACGTAAACAATCAGTTTTCTCTTCAATTCTTTGACAGTGCCCATAAAGAACATTCATATCTCTTAAATTGTCTCCCTTTGAACATGAAACCACAATTTAATGGGACTTTCTGAACAAGGATTTTACAAAAAACAGACACTTTCAAGTCAAAGTGAAAACAGACGTCTACAAAGTAATGCCAGTGAATTAAAAATAAACAGCGATTGCATAAATATTCAGGCAGTATTTAGTAGATGTACCTTTAACTGCATTAACAGCATTGAACCAGTGTGGATGCTTCAGGTCTACATCGACCTTCCACATCTGGAAGATCCAGTTTTACTCCATTCTTCTTTGCAAAAGTGCTCGGTCACGTTGTCAAGTCAAGCCACAAACTCTTAATTAGACTGAGACGTGACGGATTTAACTGTACTCCAAAGGACATTCAATGACTTGGAGTTGACTTGTGCTTTTATGGAGTTGCTTGGCGTGTTCTCTAGTCATTTGCATGACTTCTAGCATCAGTTAGCTGCCCCTGTGTTGAATTAGCTGAGTCATGTTAACCCTGTTCAGGACTTTCCATACGTAGAAGGTCTCTGGGGGTCCACTGGACACCAAGAAAGAAGATGTGCAAAATAATTGTTGGTATTCATTGTAGACTTTTATGCTATGTTGAATACATTTTCTGGTAAGATGACGTATTTTTGGTTCCATATGCAGGACAAATGTCCCTTTTTTTATATTTATAAAAGAAACCCGTCACCTAAACCAAACGGCCTGGAGTCCAAAAGACCCCAAAAGTCCTGAACAGGTTTAAAGGAGGTGAATACTTGTGAAATTACTGATTTTACATTTTATATTTTTAATTAGTTTCTACTTTACTTTGAAGAATTCAGGTTTCACTTTGACATTAAAAGAGTCTTTGGTTAAAAAGCAATAAAAGAGCAAATCCTCCAGAGTCATTTACAGTCAGGTTATCTACATGTAGACCCAGCACAGGCCTGCTTACAGTACATACAGGAGTCTGTCACAGTAACAGGACTTCAAACTCCCTTTTTCATAATTTTCCGGTGACTAATTAACTTCCTGAAAGCGTCACAGCCTCGATTTCAAAAATATTGAGCTCATGTCTCATTTACCTAAAAGGAAGTTTCAGTTATTTAGATTTTCTTTTTAACATTTTATTAATTTAGCTAACTGCTATATTGCCTGTTCTTTATATTTTAACAGTTATTATTTAACCTGTGTGTTTATCTGCTCTCCTGTAAGCTGCAAAGGTTAGCACAGCTCGCTAACTAGCTTAACACCAACAGTGCTAACCGAGCAGGTTACTGGATAATTAGAACAAATGCTAATTTAAAACGTAAATGTCCGCTTGTTTTGAAAGCATTAAACAATGTAAAGTTTAACTAATTCCATCCAAGTTAGAGATAAAGTAGTAGCATTAGCTTAGCATTAGCTAGTTAGCCACGGCTATTACAACATTGCAGTGATAGTTGTCATTTCAGCTCATGAAAACCTCGTCTGGAAAAAAATCAAGTTTTACTTTGTTAATCTGTCCATACGAGGTTTTATTATATTTATGCTAAAATACACATCATGAGTGACGTCAGCAGTCAGAGTGTTTTTAACCTCAAACTGCACAAATATGGATTCAGACTTCCAGCGTGTCCTACAAACAAACATCCTGTCATCTTGGGACTTTCTGTATCATTATTCTTCTTCAGAATGAGTCGACATTCATGGCTGAATGACTCCAGCATTACAACTTGCCGTTGTGTAGAATAAAGTGGTTTAACAATGTTTGATTAGTGAAAGGTGAGCTGGTGTACTCGATCTGCAGCGAGTGGCTCAGGGGTGTGTACACAGAAAGATTCAGACTACAAAGATCTTCACATGTTAGGTAAATGCTTACTTCTATGTAGGCCAACAGCTGTTCTGATGGATAAACACTAAATATCTAACTTTGCTACACAGAGAGGAGTTTTTAAGGGTTTAATCAACAACCGGAGACGGACTTTTGTGATTTAAACTGAACCTCTGCAAATGTAAAGCTGGACAGATATTACCAAATTAAATGAAGAGGGACACGTGCAGCCCAGTTTGCAGTGAACCCTGAAAAGCCCTTGACACAGTGTGAAGGTCACGACCTCAGGAGCAGCTACGACGCTGCCGGTGTGTCGGGTTTCCTCCCACATAAAACTACGATGAACCACTTCCATGTCTCGCATTACATTCCACTCAAAATAATCAATTTCAAATCTACTACCTCTAGGTCACTTTCTCATTTCCCCAATTGTGATAAAAAAGCACTAAGACGTGATTGGCTTTGGGTCTTGGAGGCCTGCCTGGACACACCGATAATGACTGTGAAGCCTGTAGCTGGATGTTAAATATGAATGTGGTTCTGGGCCGTGTTCAGATGCTGGACTCCCCTGCTGCTCCCTCCTCGGCGCCCTGCAGGTGCCGCTGTGACAGGATGTGTTTCAGAGTGTCCAGCTCCTGCGTCAGCTGTCCTATCCTCATCTGCAGCTTCTGGTTATCCTCCTGCAGCTGCAGGGCCCTCTGCTGGGTCAGCATGATCCTCCGGCGGGCCTTGTCCCGGCTCTTCCTCACCGCGATGTTGTTCCTCTCTCGTCTCTGGCGATACTCTGCACTGTCCTTGCTGATGCTCCTCTTGGTCACCGGGGCTCTCAGGGTGGGCAGCAGGAAGGGAGAGAAGTCCTGGAGTCAGAAGAACAAAAGTGTTTAAGCTGCAGGAGGACAGTTTTTATCCTTCTGTCCACTCACCAGAAGCTCCTCTCACCTGCTGGGTGCTGCTCTGGTGGTGGTTGGTGCTGGACGGGCTGGAGGTGTTGGTGAGGCAGGACGGCGTGTACGGCAGGTACGACAGTCCCATCATCTGCTCTGCCACCCTGTCGTCGGCGCCGCCCCGGATCATCCCCTGAGAGTACGAGAGCATGTCCATCTGGGACATCTGATTGGTGGACTGGTTGGAGGGGTTCAGGGTCTGGCCTTGGCCCTGACCCGGGTACGAGCTCACCCACTCCTGGATGACAGAGGACACCCTGGAATCAGACATCTGGAGGAGGCACAATAAGACGCTTTTATTCTCTTTTATAAAGTTTTGATCTTTGAAGCAAAATGAGTAAAATAGATCAAGAAGACAGATTTCACAGTAATTAGTTATAATTAGGATTTTACACATAAAGCAAAGTGTTGAATGAGTTGTAGAAAATCATGAAGGGTTTTTCCTGCATAAGGATTTTTTTCCACCATCAAATAGGTTTTAGTCAGCATCAGAAGGATCTTAAATAAGCATCAAATTCAATATACATACACACATCCACACATCCACATGGGCTGTTATTGACTTCAGCATGAGAGACATTTTTGTTTATCAAATTGTCTGACATAAAAGAAAAGCGTGTGAATTTATGTCAAATAAGTTAACAGACTGGTTTCCTTCACTGATCGTAGCTCCTGCTGCATCACCACCATTCTGAGCAGAATAAACCTCGATCACGTATAAAAATGTTCTTGACCAGCTACGATAAAAAAGGCAATAAACTGTTACTATTAATGAATATATATTATACTATAATTTAACACACTGAAGGGACTTATTCTGCTTTCTACTGTCGACTTTTACCTTCTCATTTTTTTTAAAAACAGCTACTAATCCAGAACTTGCACTCACAAAGGAGTTTACGTGTGTTTGACATCCGCTAAAGGAAATTATGTCAATATTTCCTACTTCATGCCGCGTACAAATAGACATTTCTTCGGCTGCCATCCTTTTCAGATGAAGCGTTTCAAGAATACACTTTAATTCGGCACAAATGATTCTGAGCAGAAAATACAGTCACATGGAATATATGTTGTTTGTAAGCAGTAGATTCTTGACTTTGTTACGATTTAAACACGTAGACTGTACGATGAGTGATAACTGAGTAAAAAATAAACAATAAACTCACTGAAACTTGAGCTACAGCTGCTCAATTATTGAATTAATTCATCAGCAACCATTTTGAGAACAAATTAATAGTTTGGTTTCTCGGTCTCTATTACAGCAACTTTAGGTTTCAGAGTTTTGAAATCGTGTTTGTACAAAAAAAGCAATAAAAATCTGTAAACTTCAGCTCTACATGATTGTATAGTTTTCCTTTTTTGACATTTTTTAGAGGCCAAAAAATCAATTAACTGAACAGATAAAACACAAAAGAACTGCTGGACAGTCCAACATCAACACAAAAACATCAGGTTTGTTTCTAAATGCACAAAAATCATAATAATAATTAATATAGAATAATAATAGAAGTAATAATAATGGCTGCTGACTGTAAATGTAAATTAATTCCTTTGAGCTCTGTGTTCTAGTTTAACATCTATGATTATTGATATTCCCTTTTTATTCATTTTCTTTTCACATCTACATTCGCAGTAATAAATAGGATTTTAATTCTATTAATTAAAAAAAAGAAAAAACTGTGAATAACGTGCTGAACTCTTGGAGCCGCTGCATCAAACCACTTTTAATTCTTTGCATGGTTTCTTTATTGAAAGGGTCAAAGTTATACTTGCTTAGTTTCTGCACTCGCTTCTCCTCGTCACACTAATAATAATTAATTAATAACTAATAAGCTCTGAAGATGAGACTCACCATGACTTATCGCTCCACAAACTCTCAGAGTTCTCTTCAGGTTCTCCTCAAACTGTGTGACTGAAAGAGACAGAGACAGGTACCACATCACACCATCACTTCCTCTCTCTCTCTCTCTCTCTCTCTCTCTCTCTCACACACACACACACACACACACACACACACACACACACACACACACAGATAACATTCAGACTAAATGTTTGTGACTCTCATCACATCTACAGATTGTTTCTCTTCCACCACCTGATGACAAGAACACCATAAATGCTGCATTTATGTTTTTTTCTTTGTTTTTAAAGATGCAGAAATTCAACAGCTTTTAGCAGCAGGCCACCTTAGATCATTTACAGACTAAGAATGCATTTTAGCTGATTAAAATCTGCTCCTTGGTGCCACTAACTAGCTTAATAGTAAAGTTTGCACAACTGATTAAATTCCGCGGCACTTCGCTCCTTTGCGGCTTCCGTAGTTTACAGTGGAGTTAAAATGGCGGCTCCTGTTGACAACGTGAGTACAAGCCGGCTAGCTGCTGCTTAACGAGCTTTTTATTCTATATTTCCACTGCATGTGTTAGCATACGGATAACTCTAACAGTGTAATGCGTTTAGTGAAGCTCTCCTTGATGCAGGAGGTTTATTAAAGCGAGAGTTTGAATAGTTTTGCTTTTAAAGACGTGTGCTAACCAGCTAGCCGCTAGTTGAAGCTAGCCGCTAGCTGCACACTCCGCCCTCTCTGCTGCACCGCTACATGTGGATAAAGTTTATGTGTTCGCTGTATTTCTGACGTGTTATTTAATTATCTCACAGGATTTGATTGAAGGTGATTTACCCAGAGCTGTTGAGCTGCTGAACAATCTCACAGAACAGGTACGAAGATGTTGTTTTAAATATTAATCCCATACAGAGGCTGTGTTGTTGTTGTCTATACGATCAGACAAGCCCAGACATCTTTACACTTTAACCTGATAAGTAGACATAAATGAACCACTTGGCTCGACTAAAGCTGCCTGTCTTAGCCAGTCAGAGTGAGTTTGTTTTGTCTTGTAGGTTAGGTTTTAATTTTTAAATGCTGATCACATTTAACAGTAGTTTTTGTGACAGAACCTTTGAGTAGTTCAGGGGCAGAGATGCTGGTTAGTTATGGGCTATAAAATCCCTCAAATCAATAACTAATAATAATCAGGACAGTTCTGTTGTCTGTGCTGATGACAACATTAAAAATTAAGTCCCAGTTTATTATTCTGGTCACTTATCAAACTACAGAAACTTCGATGGATCCTGAAGCTGCAGGTGTTTAATCAACTGTGAGGAAAGACTTCTACATAAAAAGAGATCCAGGGCTCTATCTTTAGACGTCCAGGTCTAACGATGCCACTGATCCTGTGTGATCCTTGTAGTGTTTGCTGGTGGAGATTCTTAATTTCTTTCTTTCTTTATAAAATACTGCTGTTGAATCTGGATCTATTAACGTCTTATTGTTGGTGTATTCTGTGTTTCTCTGAACCACTGAGGCGAACACAGGAGCTGTAGATGTGAGAGATAAAACATTTTATTTCTTTTTTTTCCTCTTTAGGTGGCTTCAGTCACAAGTCATGTTCGTGAGCTGCTAACTAGAGTCAAAGATGGGGCGCTTAAAACATCAAAGGTGAGTAAAGACTTGATCAGAGCTGGAAATAAAACTCCTCACCAGCTGTAATCAGCTGTGTTGTTGTGAGGGACCCTGAACCTGAGCAGGTCGGCAGCAGGACCGTCCTGTCTTGGACCAGGACTTCCCTCATTATGGACTTCGATCATGGCAAACATTTTAGTTTACAGAGTGCCGGTGATGCGGGTGTTTATTGCACAGAGGATGTTTTGTTGCTCCCAAGAGAGACAAACCCTCTCCAGTCATTTACTCACGCATAATAGGCTTCTTTAGGTCTTAGAAATAATACACAGATACAGAAGAAAATACTCAGATATATGTTGAAGGTAAGAGGCACAGGATCGGCTGATTATCGTCTCCAACCTTCAGCATTTCTCTGATCATTAGTATTTTGTTATTTTTAATTGAATGTACTCATCTGGCTCTGGGGCAGCTGCTTCTCTCCATCTGTAGTCCAACCAGCAGCACTGTCTGATTTATTACAGTAAGAACTTGTCAATAGTGAAGGTTACCTGTAGAGAAATCCTCTTTTAATTAAACATCCATCGATCCATAAGGCGTTTAAGAAAAGCTTTTTGTTGTAGTTGGTGTTATTTTTAATTTTGACTCCGAAGTTTCCACTCATACAACAGATGTGTTCCAGATATCAGTTATCAGTCTCCTTGATTGCGACCAGTAGTCCTGAAAATCCACATCACTGGACCTCTATCATGTGCAGCACACAGATCAGTCATCCTTACTGCCATCCAAAAGATCCCTTCTGCATTTCCTTAAGTTGTGTTTAAACACAATGATCACGAACTTACCTGCACACAGAAATCATGTCTGAGCATTGATGTAGCCGCCAGGTGTCCTCCGCTGAGTGGAGAGGACGTGGAGACATCCAGGTCCTGTTGAGACAAACTTCAGCTCTCTTCAACTCTCCATCTGCCTCCTCTCTCCCTGCAGGGTTTGTCTTTCCTGGACCTTCGCTACCACCTGCTGCTCTTCTACCTGCAGGACCTCACTCACCTGATCAGCATCAAGACGGAAGGAGGCAAAATCAAGGAGAGCGACGCCTTGAACAGAGTGGTCACAATCAGAACGGTAAGATGATACAAAGGTGTTTACTCACAGCTGTCCAGACAACATATTACATATGTTCCTTGTCTTTTTGAAGGTCCTGGAGAAAATGCGGCCGCTGGACCACAAGCTGAAGTACCAGATCGATAAACTGGTGCGCACGGCTGTGACTGGAAGTTTAGGTGAGACTGATGTGATGTCAGTGATCTGAAGGACAGAAATCAGACTCGTGGTTTGCATTCATCCACTTTTCATTCAACGCTGTCTCGTGTTTTTGTTGATTACAGCTGAAAACGACCCGCTGCAGCTTCGTCCTAATCCTGAGAATCTCATCAGCAAAGTAGGTTTGCTCCTTTTAATTCCTCTTTTTGTTTGAGTGACCTCTGCTGACCGACTGTTTCTCTGTATTGTCGCCCAGCTGGGTGATTCTGGGGAGTCTGAAGACGAAGCTGAGGACAAGGCGGCCTCAGAGAAGAAAGCAGCTCACTCTAGTGGCAGGAAATATGTACCGCCCAAGATCGCCCCGATGCATTATGGTAACGTCATTCATTCACCTCTGTGACTGGAGCTGCTCTTAAAAACACTCATCAGTGCTGCCAGAAGCAAACCTCACACCACCAAACATCTGCACTACAGTCTGGTTCCTGTAGAAGATGCTCCGGCCCTGCTGTCAACTTTCTTTTTTCCTCCAGATGGTGACATGACGGAGGCAGACAAAAAGAAGGCCCTGGTGGAGCGTCGCCGACAGGCAGCTCTCAGAAGCTCCGTGATCCAGGAGCTGAGGCAGCAGTACAGCGACGCCCCCGAAGAGATCAGGGACAGACGGGACTTCCAGAGCGAGCGAGAGAGCCGCGACGAGCTGCACAGGTACAATCGTGACTCGATAATCGACCCTTAACAATCCTAAACCTGCTATCTGACAAGTTTTTAGGAAAAACCAACAGAACCCATAAAAACAGCCTTAACATAGCGACAGCCTTGGATTGTGACTCCGACATGACATTTAATGTCACCAATCAGGATGACGGCGTATTATCTGACTGAACAATCCCACAGATTGGCTACGTTCACACTGCAGGACTTGATGCTCAATGAGGATTTCTTTGTGACTTCCTTCACGTTTCCAGTTCAATGCGACTTGTATGTGATCTGCTGTGTGAACTTCATACGAGCCAAAAGTGTCCCGCATGCGCAGAAGAGGACACGACGACGTCACACGCAGCGAGCGTGCTCAGTGTTTATGGAAGTAAACATGGATGGTAACGGTGGAGCGTATCTGCCACTCCCCCGCCGCCACCGATGGAGGAAACAGAAGTGTGAGCGCTAACTAAACTAGCATCAGCAGCCAAGTACTGCCTGTGTGTTCTGGACACTTCCACCCCGTCAGAGCGCTGCCCCGGGGTGGAAGTGTCCCCCGACCAGGAAGAATATTCATCATTAGTTGGGCCTGAACATCCAGAGAGCAGAAAGTTCTACTGGGACCAGAACTACTAGTTATTATAACAACTATGAACAATAATGAACAACTAATGAGCCTTCCAGCATCAAGCCCTCCTTGTATCTGGATCTCCGTCTGGACAATCCGACAGCCTTGATATCCGACATAAAAGAAGGTTTTACATTTAGTATCAGGTTATTGAGTCACGACTGTACTTACGTTTATCTTCCTTATAAAGGTAGAGAGAGAGCCTGTGGACACTCAGTGGAATCATGTTACTTACATCTGATAAAGTCACAACACTATAGGTTGGGGTAGATGAGACTTTTGCAGATATCTTGTGGTCTTTTATCGTCTCCCACAAACTAATCTTAGTATTCTTTTGTCTGGCAGTTTGTGTCTCCCAAGCGTCCTTGTTAAATTGTTTTCTTCCTCCCAGGAAACACTACGAGGAGTCGATGATGGTGCGTCTGAACATGCCAAAGCATCAGAAGAACGCCAGGAAGAGAGGCCAGATGGGCATGTCGGGCCAGCTCGGCGGCATCACGCACTTCGGCGACATCTCGGCTCTGACCGGCGGCGAAGGCAGACAGGTACGGGAACGCTGCTGTCGATCCAGTTTGATTTGGGTTGGGACTGAGGTTTCCTGGTAGTTTGGCTCAGGTGGAGACTCCAAGGTACCCTGAGCTTTTGGCACGCGTACTGGTGGGATTGTTGCTGAATGGAAACCGACCAGAAAGGCTTAATGATTTATACTGACTGTCATTCACATTGGGCTGCCTCCAGCACACACTTAACGTTGGACAGAAGACGTGTGTGTGTGTGTTGAAGGGCTCTGGCATGTTTAGCTAAATGCTAATACATGTGGGTACCTCTGTGACTCAGTCGTCTGGTGCAGAGTTGGCAGTTCTGCTGGCAGCAGCTATAATTTGTGCCTACACAGGTTTGGCATCCGTCTCTGTTCTGTTTCCTGTCTGCTGTCATAAAGACGACTAATGACTCGGACTAATGACCGCTCAGCCTCTCGCTGATAAGTTCGCTCCGCTGCGTGCGGATGTGGAAAAACCCTTCAGTTAAGTGTATTTAAGAGGGACCTGGAAACTCCACGAGCTATGTTTAGATGTTGTCCTGGAAGAAGCCGCAAATAGACGTCGCTTGCAGGCCCGATCCGGAGCAGGATGAATGGGAGCTTTGTTTGTCGCGTTAATTTCGATTCTTAATGTGGCTGCTGGTCTTAACGCGTTTTCTTTATGGGTGCAGGACGGGGACGACGCTCGACCCAAGAAGAAGAAGAAGCTGATGAAGAAGAAAACCAAAAGAAAAGGTGAGGGATCATTTAACTCTTACTTACCGTAAGAACTGCTCCAGCACTTCAGCAGGGTCGTGGTTGTTCCATAAACCAACCAGACATAATCAGTCGGTTCTAATTTGATCTTATTCAGGATAAATGCAGCTTTCAAGGTTAATCATCTCGTATTTCTTTCCTTTGCAGCTTTCAAGAAGCACAGATAGACCTGAGGCATCGTGTCAGGAGACCGCAGGATTTCATCTTTTTAGTTTGTTTAAAAATTCCCCACCACACCGCAATAAACGTTTACTGTTCAACCTTTCATTTGTGTGCCACGTTTGTTCATGGCCATTAGAGGGCAGTCACGGCTCCTCCTGGTTGAGGGGAACAAACAAACCATCAATTAGGAGACACAGATTTCAGGATTCTGCTTTGGACTAATTGTTCAGAGAGCTCAAGACGTTCAGAGAGAACCTGAATCTGGATGAACGGCCAGATGTCGGCGAGGCCTTTCCACCACCTGCTGCTGAACGCTCAGTATAAATGGATTCCTATAGGTCCGTTTGATGTCGCAGATGCAGTAAATAAAACTCATAAGTCACGTTTTAATCCAAAAACTGGTACCAGATGTTTGGTCGGCAAATCATTTCAAGTAAGCTCAAGCGTTTAAACTGTCAAAGTCATTTTATGTTTAACATTAAAACGCTGCAGGTGTGGCTTCGCTCAGCTCCAGCGACTGATTCCATCCTGACAATATGCAGCTTATTGATTCTACGTGATTCATGGTGAACACATCTGCTCTTCACTACGTCTAATCAGTCCAAGCGCAGGATAAACTCACACAGACGCAGTTTTCATTTTTACACAATGTCTTTATTTTTTTTTTCCTAATTACAGACTCATGGGTTAAAAATAAAAATAAAAAAAGCAAAACATTTGTTCAAACCCACTCCCCCTTTTTTTTTTTTTTTCCAAAAAGAAGAAAAACAAAAAGGTCTCCACACAGAAGATCCCCACCCCTGACTTTTTTTTTTTTTCCCCCCTGCCCTAAAATAACAGCTCCGGCCCACTCCTCTTTTTTTCTTTTAATTTGAATTAATAATCAATGCTGTTAGCTCATCATCATCATCAGCCTTCCTCAGACAAGCCGTGACTGCACTGCGCGTCGTCAGAGAAAGGGGGCACCTTAAGGTCCGCACCCCAAAAAACACCCTCGTCTCTGGTCCTGCCTTCCTCACCCTCACGCAAACTTGCCTGCCTGCCTGCCTGCCACTCAGCTATGTCGGCTTCAGCTCTCTGTGTATAAATCATGTGTTGGGTTGGCTGCCTGTTTAGTGCCGTCTGTACTGCAGTGTGTTGTGTGTCCATGTGTGTGTGTCTGTGTGTGTATGTGTGTGTCTATGCGATGTGTGAAGTGTGAAAAGGACTAAAAGCATCATCAGCGTTTGCTGTTGTAGTAAATGCCCCCAGCGGCGGGCCTGTGGTCGCCCTGCCCCCCTCCCCCGCCCCCCCACACCGACAGGATGGGGTGAGTGTGCATAGCGGGAGCAGAGAGAGAGAGAGATGCTGCGGAGACAGTGGGGGGGGCCGGCGCCACCTGGGGAGGGGTTGTCAGCCTCCACTGGTCCTGAAACCTGAAACGACAAGAAGTGGTCTAATATACAGAGAGAGGAGGGGGGGA
>NW_007578563.1:53603-82880 GCF_000690725.1 Stegastes partitus | reverse complement strand
TGGAGGTGGTGGAGGGTGAGTGGGTGGGCTGTGTTGTTGGGTGATGGTGTGAAAGCAGGAGGTCACAGCCAGATCAAAAGGAGACACATCTGCAGCCTGAGATACCATCATCTTCTCCCTTTTCCCTCCCCCCTCAACGGACAAAAAAAATTAAAACAAAAAACAAAAAAAATCTGCCACCGTATGTTTCCTCCCCCCAGAAATCGAATACCTTACCAGGGGTGACCGCATCAACCTGCACACGCACGTTCACACACAAGCTCACACTGCGGCCAGTCAGTCTCTCTGTCCAGGAGAAAGTGTTTGCTTTTTTTTTTTTTTCGGAGTTGTTTTTTTTTTTTTTTGTCTTTTTTTTCTCTCTTCTGGGGTTTTCTTCTTTTATTGTAGGGGAAGGGGAGGACTTTTTCATTGTGTGTGGTGTGTTGTTGTTGTTTTTAAATGGGAACAGAGAGGGGGGGAGAGGGTTGATAGTAAGGGAGTATATTGGGGAGGGGAGGAGGGTGTTTAGTAAGGGGAATACCACGATGTTGTTCGCCCTCGGCCCCTGGAAAAGAGAGAGAAAAAGAGGGTGAGTTTTTTTCTGTTTGGCTTAAGAAGACGGACACCAATTTCCTGGTGTGATATATAAATATATAAATGTGTGTGTGAGTGTGTGTGTGAGACTGTGGGCAGAGAACGGGTCAGAATTTCAGTCCTGGAGGTAAACTGAACGGGGGAAAGAGTATATATTTATAATATATATATATAAACAATGTGTTCACAGATCAGTGAATACCATGTTAACGGTATTGTGCCTTTGATCAATCTGGAAGAATAGACTCGTAGTGGTGAAAGGAAGCTGAAAGCAGCTTCGGTCAGGAGAGGAAAAGTGTTTAATTTCCAGATGTGTTGGGATAAAACGATTAGTGAGTGGCCGTGAGGGGACAGCAAAGGCACTCTCTCGCCCTCTTTCTCTCTCTCTGTGTGTCTCTCAGTGCGAGAGCCGCCTCTGGGGTCACTGTGGGGGAAAGACCTTGAGGACAAACAGCACCACACATATACCCCCAGCAACACACACATAGACACACACACACAAACGGGACTCACAACTCAGATCCTGACACATACAAAAGCCAGCAAGCCTCTCGCACCTCCTCACATGTACACGCAGCAGCGCTCAAACAAACACAAATAAATAAAAATAAAAAGAGGCCGCGCCGCGACTGAACGTCCAGCGGTCGGCGGGTTAGATGCTGAGGTCAGGCTGCAGTCATGAACCTTCGTTTCTGGGAGTGAACGCTGTAGAGGAGGAGGGTGTGTGTGTGTGTGTGTGTGTGTGTGTGTGTTGAGCGGTGGTTCATGTACATGCACGGACACACACACACACACACACACACAGCAGCACAGAAACACAACAGAGAGGTTCGTCCACATCACGGCTACAGTCTGGCTCACAATCTTGTCGTTGCCCCGCACCGACTTGGGAAGATGACACCAGTGATGTTAATGGATGTAGCACCAGAGGCTGATTCCTTAAGAGCATGTTAGCATGAGCGATCGTCTCTGCCCCCTCAGTCAGGGCGGACGGCTTTCAGGTACATCTTTGGCTTTCTCCTCCTTTAATACTATTAAATTCTGGCAGATGAGACTCTAGAACGCCTGCCAAAGCCTCGTTAGAAAAACAACTTCTTCTAAGACAAAAGCCAATCGTAACACACTCACACACACACATCACTTGGCCTGTAGCTCCTCGCTCACAGCCAGGCGTTGTGAAATCTTCCCAAGCTCGCGACAGGTCGACGAAAAGATTATGAACCGACCACAAGTTTGTGTTCACTGTGGATTCTTTCCCCCCACAGCGAGACAAGGCACCGGTGGATTATTTGGTTCAGATCGCGGCCTGATTCTGTTTAACTGCGGCGGTCTTAAATAGAGCGCTGATGAATTCCTGATGCAGCGACCAGACAGCTCCTCTGCACGGAGCGATCGAGGCCAGCTCAAGTGGAACGACTCTTTGCATGCTAATCTCTGTGGGTGATTTTTTTTACACATTAACCTCAGATAACGAGGAGACACAAAACGAACTTATCTGTGACGGACCAAAGTGTGTTTTCGGTGATTTTGAGTAAAATCGTTGCAGTCAAATTACTGACAGCGACCACAACAATCATCTGGCTACGGTCCGGCTGCTGATGTGGACAATTTCTGTTATTTTTTTTAGATTAATTCACTGGGTTTTTGCTTTTCTGTCTTCACAAAACACTTCACACACACTAACTAATGCTTACAGGCTCTTCCCAAACTACCCATTCGGATCAGCACTTTAAACTCCTGGACTCTCGATTTAATATCAAAACCCCCTCAGCTTCTCCCAAACTCTTTGTGTGCCTTGTCCTTCAACGCGGGCCAAATCCCAGTGAGTAAACTGGCAGGGTTAGGGTTTCTTGGTATGTGTGGGAGTGGCTCGAGTCAGCACACAGACTGATTAGAGAGATTCTGACCTTGAGGTTCAGGCGCTTTCTCACACAAAGGAATGATGTGAGATGTAACCCTTTCTTGTGGGTGTTTAGGACGGCCTTGCTGAAACGGGGATTTATCATCCAAATACCCGAAATGAAACAAGAGAAACGCTCGATTAAACAGACCAAAGAGGGCCTTGTCAGGAGAACTGATTAATTGTTGCAGCGTCTCTATTCGGGAACATGTTCGACATTAAGTATTTAACACGAGCCGAACCCCAGATGCTATCAGAATCTCTCGGTCTTAAATCTCAGTGCGTGTGCGAGGAAGAGGCAGGAGGAGGAAGCTGAGCAACGCATTTAGCAAAAACACCGTCTCTCTCAGCTTCAGCAGAAAAGAGAAGAAAACAAGATAGCTGCACAGACAGAGCTCCACCACGGGGCCTCTAGGAGTCTCCTTTGAGTTTCTAGCTACAGAAACTAACCAGAGCTTACATAAAGAGGCAGCGGCTAGTGCTGTGAATCATACCTACAACAACCTCTCATTAGTTTGGCATCATCTGATTTAAAGAAAGCTTGCATCTGGCGGTTAAAGGTAATTACAAAATGGCTTAATCAGATCCTCTAAACACTCATGTCGTAGTGACAAATCGCTCGTAGTAGAAACGGATAAACAAAGACTCAGAGGAGCCCAGAGCGGAGCTCTGCAGTGAAGCCCATCCAAATTATGAGATCCTGTCTGATTTCACAAATGCTGTGTGCAGAGAGCTGCCAAAATCCCAGTGCACAACGCTCACATCAACACCAGGCTTGTTCGTATGGATCCCTGTGAGGGCGGACTACGCCAAGGTCTAACCTGCTCTATCCAAACACCACAACCACAGCACTGTCCAGCTGCAGCACATTTTGACTAAACTACTGAATGGATGGAGCAACAAACACCAAACTGACTGATGTTGCTGGAAGATGAAGCCATGCTCCAGGTGACCGAACCAATCATCACGCTGCGCAAACCTCTGATGCAAACGGCTCCTCGCATCTCCCCATCATACAAAAACCACCAGGTGCTGCAGCCTTGCACCTTTCTGTTGCCGTTAAGTTTGCAGGAATTGCACTGACCCAGACGCCGCTCCGACTTACAGAGCGCACGCACAGCCTGGGAAGAATAAAACGGATGTGCACAGGTCTGTTGGCCTGCACTGAAATGGTCGCATGTGATGTGGCATGCAATGAAGCCCTCAGTCCCACACCTGATGTCATGTGACGTCTAACCCAGCTGCATAGCGTG
Organism: Stegastes partitus; assembly: GCF_000690725.1. Lineage (NCBI taxonomy): Eukaryota > Metazoa > Chordata > Actinopteri > Pomacentridae > Stegastes > Stegastes partitus. The sequence goes on along the minus strand of NW_007578563.1, from coordinate 79,154 downwards.
TGTGTGTACCTGTGTCTGTTTTACGGTGCAAAAAAACTCTAATATTATCCAGGGATGCAAATTAGGATTTATTTCATATTGAGGTAGTGGTAGTGAAGAGTTACAGCTGATGTTCAGGCGGATATCACAATGAAATACGCTTTTAATTCTAATAGAGGTTATACTGCTCGTAGCTGCAGCAACATTTACAGCCTACAGACGAATGTCAGGATTATTAATGGATGGGTGACGACCTCTGGAGATCCCCTCTGCATGGAAAATGTCCTGATCGCTTCTCCGGTCCTTCTGTGCTTACCTCCTCTATACTACCCCACCATAAACACAGAAAAATCCTTTCCTCATGTCCTTTACTATCCAGTTTCTACATTTAAAAAAAAAAAACAACAAAAAAAACATCTACTTCATTCTACCGTTGAGGAAAAAAAAGGCAAAAACTGGACAACAATAACACAAACGTCACGCAGAGGATCCCTGTCCCGGGTAAATAATCACTCTCTTGTTAGTAAATTGAAAATGTACACCAACAAATTGACGGTATGAAGTGTTGAGTTTATTTAGGATGAGGTGTAACTGTCCAGTTCATGCCTCACAATCCCCGTCGCTCTATTTCTCTGCAAACAGTGATTCCTCTAACAGCGTCATCTCTCCTAACGTTGATGTTCAGATTCAAAAAAACAGTACAATGAGAGAGAACAGTGGTAACTCTGGGTACCATTCAGATATGATTTCAATATTATGTCCAGTTTTGTTGTTGTTGTTTTTTTCTTCTATGATTACTACATCACTTCTCTGTACTACGGGAAAAACAAAAAAAAAACACTAAATAGATTTCTTTGTTCCACAGCAGCTTCCAACTCTGGCTGGTCATGATGGTCTGTCGTGTTCGTCCTGTGCTGCCTTTCCTTTCAGTGCAAACACAGTGACTGGGATGCAGTGCATGCAGCTCATGTATTCTCCCCCTGGTGTCACAAGTGAGAGGTCTCGGCATCAGCTCACCTGAAGGCCCGTCCTCTGCCTCTGGGTGGCGTGTAACCACTGTAGTAGCGTGCGGCGCGTGACGTATAGTTTCCTCCCCGTGATCGGAACCGAGCTCGTGGGAAGCCGCGGTCTGTGGTGCTGATGCCCGGTCTGTTTGTTCTCTTAGCGCCCACCTGAGGACGACAAGCGGCCACGTGAGCAACTACATCCTGGTCGTCCATCGTATGGGCTTTTTAAATTTACACAAATCCATTTACAGGTAAGTGGAAGAGACAGAAAGCAAGTTAGAATCTAAACGGTTTCGATAAAACTGCACTTTTACGTTCAGTTTTCTGTCGTCGACTGTACATCAGAGGTTCTAATCATAAAATCCTTCCATTTGAACTAAAACCTAAACCAGAGGAGCATGAAGAAGCTCCCGCAGAGACTTGAAGGTCAGACGCTGTTAGCAAAATATTTAAAAAATGACTTTCTATAAAGAGGCACTGAGATGTGCACGTGTCCACTCGGCCAATCAGGACAATCCTACTAAACTCTCCCACATTGATCTGAGCTAAACAAGTCAACAGTGTAGAACAGTGGCCGTTCTGTTGCTGAGTAATATGGTCCCATTTAGTTTGCTTTGTAAATGCGCCAAGTGTTCTCAGTGGGACAATTCCCGATGAGTCAGCCACTGTTTCTGATCACATGGAATCGTCTTATTTTTGCGACCTATTAGGATGAAATTAAACAGTCACATTGCTCTTCTTTCCTCTGTCCTGACTCAACGGTGTCAACTGCACAGAGAACTTAATGTGGAAACGACTCGGCAGCGCTCTATTCAAGGAGCTGAAAGCCTAAACAAACAGACAACATCTTACCTTTATCTGCCTTCCTCTGAAAAGGGACTCATCCAAAGCCATGGCTGTCCTAACAGACTCTTTGTCTGCAAACTCAATATAGGCAAACCTGCAAGGGAAACAAAAAAAAAAAAAAAGGAACCACTCAAATGAAACCACCAGCATCCTGCTCTGTTACACAGCAACTGATTAGTAAAGAAATCTAATCTCTGAACGTAGTTTGCACACAGCGCACGTCTTTCTGGTGGGAGTTAATGCAACATGCATATATGGAAGAGTCTAAACTGACAGCAGCAGAAACCGTCTTTTGTGTTCGTTGAAAAATAGGACAAGTGTGTGAAAAGACTCTTAATATGTAGCCGTGGCTTTGGTAGACAATAGCAATCACAGTCAACCATCGGAGCTTTACTGACGGTTTAGGAAGGCTCTGCTGCTGCTAAATGAAACCTGTCCATATTATGTTGTTGTACATTTCTCCATTATTACTCATACAAAAGTGAAAAGGTGCAGCATGACGTTGGTCTTTACCCCTTGGGATGCCCTGTGTATTTGTCACATAGGATGGTGACTCTGTTTACTGAACCGCAGCCATGAAAGTGAGCCTCCAGCTCCTCTGCCGTGGCGCCGTAGTCCACCTGAAAACAGAAAGGCTAAACATCAGGACAGCACCAAAGCCTAAACATGTGCACCTGAACAACAGGTACAGCAAACGACTGTCAAGTACAGAGACTCTAAAACATGCAACACGAAAACACAGCATGTGTATTTAAGCTCCGACACAAAACCGGGTCAAAAGTGTTTGACAAACTGAACAAAAATACTTTTAGAAACTGCTCCAGATCAATTCTAAATGTGGAACATAATTACTGTTTGATGCACATTAACCCATTTATCACTGCTGGTGTGGGCAGTGTGTTTTCACAAAGTCAGTCAGCAGCTGAACCCAGTCGCAGCTCGATTATGTGCAATAAAGGCACGATCTGTGGTTTCAGATTCCTGGAAGATGAAATTGGTAGTTAGCTGAATTTCTTAAAAACTTGAGTGCCTTTGTGAGAGGGGCACCAGTGAGGGGAGGCCATGAAAAGGCTGGAAACGGAGCTCCGGGGCTGAGATTAGAGACACTGCATAAAACAAGTGTTGCCTGGGTGCTTGACCAGTTCACAGCTTTATAGCGGGCTAGCATAAAGAGAGCACTAAATACTGCCCTTGGGACTCATTTTCCAGCAAAACATTGAGGTAACCATAACAGTTAAGCAACCAAGTAATTAAATTAGTCATGTAATGCATCTCTGGAATATCCTAAAGTGAAAGCGGATGCTTAAAAACAGATATCTGAAGTCCTGGAGTAATAAAAATCTAATCAAGTAGATTGTTGCAGGATGGACCAAAGGCACAAGGCAGATAAATATCAATGGATTAGAAAAGTAGAGCTTTAGCAGGTGCTCACACCAATAAAACCTGAAAACTCCACAAGTGCATTGTACGTTACGATACCCTTAATTTCATCATATTTCTTCAATGTCATCTCAAACAAACAACAACAAACACACAATGAGGCCAAAATAGCATCAGTACGAGACGACAAAGAGAGTTACTCACATTTCCGACATAAATAGACCTGCCATCTGCTTCCATCTTCTCCTCGATGGACATGATGACAGGGCCAACTGCATGGAGGAGGAGGAAAAAGGGGGCAGAACAAATCTACATGAGCATCAAAATATTTCAGTTATCCACGATGGGCAGGCCGATAAAAAGATAAATGTGTGGTGAATTAAGTTTAACTCTAAAGGCCACATTCAGTTTCACTGCACAAATTGCAAAAGTTATACCTGACAATGTTGTTTTGAGACTATTTCCTATGTACTGCATAATTGTGTTAACTCCTCATCTTTCTCTCTTGCCCGTATTTTCAATTTTGCTGAAGCCTAAAGTAAACCTAAAATGTCCTATAATATATTCTTTGATTTGTGGTTCTAAGTAGTGACGCACGATATTAAAATTTCTGGCCGATACCGATATTAAGGTTTCTGATATCGCCGATAACTGATATTACCGATGTCGATATTCAATTTTTGTTCGCACCGAAAAGTGAGTATAAATAAGCACTGTGAGAACGTGAAAACTCAAAAGAAGTCCAAATTAGACCACATAGTCTTCTTTATTACAAAACAAAAGTTAAACAGATTTATACCTATTTAAGTCCAGGACCATTTCAGTAAAAATATCTGTGAAATAGCAACGATATCAGATGTTGAGATGAAGGCGCTGATGTTGGACAATCATCGTTTTTTCACATCGGCTAAATTTGTTCATCGGCCCGATATATCGACAAAACACTAATATCGGCCGATACCGATGTGGTCGCCGATATATCGTGCATCACTAGTTCTAAGGCGTAGTAAGGCCTTTTTTTGCTCATCAGTCTTAAACAAGCCGTTAAGGAGTCTCTTGTTGCAATTTATCTATTGTTTAATTAACAAACAAGTAAAAATGCTGTCGTGGACCAACTCATGCACCAGTGTCTGAAAAACACGACTTAGTCTAGCCTTAAACCAACTTTTAATATAACTCTACCAGGCCAATAGCCAGTAATCTTATAACCAAGCACTTAACATATTTTAATGTAAATTTTACAGTTAGTTTGAGATATTGTGGTAAATAAATAATAATAATTGTAATGCTAATTTTTTTTTGCCTTAACTGGGCACAAAACAGGTCTTTTATATCACTGTGGTGTTTTTCCTTCACTGGATAATCTGACAGCAGAATAAGATCAGAAATGTTGACAGATGGGGGAGAAAAAAATAGAGCTGGTCTACAAAAAATAAAATAAAATCACAAACAAACCTGGTGGGGGACTGAGATTCATCTGTTTTTCCACCTCGTTCTGTAGCTCCTTCAGCTTCTCTGCCTCTTCCTCCATCTCTCTCACCCGCGCTTTGATTGCCTCCAGCTCCTGCAACGCAAACGCACATCTCATCAGAGCCGCCATGACAAAAACTCACACACATTCATCGCCACTCACACAATCACACATTGTGAATGACTGTTAAGCTACGCCAATAGGTGCCTGATAACTACCGGATTTCTCCCCTCAAAAAATGTAATAGTTAATTAAATGTGACCAAAACACCCCTCTGGGAATCCAACCACTGTGTGACCACTACACAGTAACAAGGATGTGCTGAACTCACGCCTGTTATCATAATATGACCTTCGTCTGGAAAGATGCAAGCACATGCTTTGTTCCTGCCGGTAATTGAAAGACTCACACAGAGACAAACACCTTCTAAAAATGCTAATTGGTCCTGCATCTTCACTGTGGCTGCACTCACTCTCCTACCCCACATTTTTTACAGTGTCGTCTACCATCCTGCAGAAATTTGGTTCCTCCGGTATCTTAAAGCCACTTCATCATGCCAAGATGTATTTGCATTCAAAACACAATGGATACAAATCAATGGAAGATGCTCAGTTTTATGCGTAGTACAGTCGTAGTAAGTCATATAAATACATGCACGGACAACACAAATGCTTATTTCTCTCCATCTGTGTGATTTGAAGACGCCGCTTTGGCCTCATGCACCTGATAATGTCCATTTGTTATCTCATTTTAACACCTGACATATCAATCTTTTGTATCAATCAGTAAAAAAATTAATTAATTGCTGCTGTAATACAATTAAAATTTAAAGAGACTAGTCCTGGCACCATTATCTGAATCAATGGCCACCGTGGACTCTGTGGTCAGAAGAAGAAAAAAAAAGCCACAAAAGCCAATAGTGTCAAAATAATTAAATATTCTCGTGCTGAACACTGGGATGGCTGTGCCCTCACGTGGGAGCGGACCCTCCTGTCTGACAGTGGTGCACTGCAGCACAGTGGGAGTCACTCCAGCTCGGTCCAGGGCTGTTGCCTACGCCGACAGGATTTGGAATATAAAAGCTCTTTGTACAACTGGGTGCAGTGACACAGGCCGACCATATTAAATTCGGATCCGCTCGCCACAGGGGGAATAAAAGTGCAGTGACGCTATTAGAACCATCATTTCTCAGCGCCGCTGCATCCTGATGATCTGTCACAGTACACACCAGCAGCAGCCACCCTTAGCTGCACATACGAACATCATGCATGCAGAAAGCAGCAGAAATAAACCAGCCAGCACTGACACGTTGTGACTCCTATTTTTTTTTTTTTTTGTCGCATATTCAGTGCAAGCTCTTTCACTCCCCTCCCTTCCCATATTCTCCTTGCTCGAGCAAAAAAAAACAGTGAAGGATGCAAACCCAGCCCCTCAAATACCGCAGCCCCCTTCGTCTGCGTTGTTCGCTGGCCGACAAACCCCAAAACCCACCTGGCCACGCTATGCAGACACTACCTGGGAACGTGCGCTTTGGTGTGCGAGGGGATGGGAAAAAAATGAGGCCGACTCACGCAGATCGTGCATCTGCAGCCATCACACGAAATACAACGAGCCTTGTCTCCCACCGATTACCGACCACCGTCGTTCGATCGAGACGACCGTGATGGTCAGGTGCACGTCTGCCACCTCCACCCTAGCTTTGTTAAAAATCGGCTAGCTCGTTAGCCTGCCCAAAACCCCTCTCGTCCCATGGTAATAAATGCAGCTAGCGGGCTAATAGCAATTAGCCCCGCGAGCTTAGGGTGCAAATGCCGCAGTTCAATCTCGTGATTACGGCGGACGGGTCCGCTGGTCATTTTTAGCCGCAGCGCTCGGTGCTTGCGGTAAGCTAACGTTAGCCTGCTGCCGCTCGGTCATTTGCATGTGCACACACCGGCGCTGAAAATGCAGCAGCAGAAGCCGCCAGCGCAATGATAAGCGTAAAGCGAACAAAAAAAATTTCATTACCGTCAGCAGGTCGCCTTCTTAAAGGACGTAGACTCGCACAGCGGGGGCTAATGGCGGCGGCCTGTCCTACCCTCGCCCCTGACTGTCTCCTGCATCTCCGTCTCGCATTTTTTTGCGACAAGGATTCCCCCCCGCAACGGCTCGAGCTGCTCCCTGGCGCAGAGAAACTGGCGTCGCTGTTGCGCCAATATGGCTGCCGACACCACGCATGTCACCACCCATTTCTACTGCACTGCGTGAACCACAATGGCGGTTAATATCGACCTGGCGATAGCAGTAACGCACACGGCATGTGACCCAAGATTTGCAAGAAGGAAAAAAAAACCCCAACAAATTGGTCGCCTGCATTCACGAACCACTCCGATTTGGTCATAACATGTCTTGGTATTCATGTGGGCTCTCACTGCTGAAACAATGCCCTTCACTTACCGGGTCTTCAATCGCGGCCTCTCCCTCTTCTAACCCCGGTTCTTCGTCACCGACACCCGGGTCTTCCAGCTCGGGATGTCCGGGGTCTGAATCTAGTAGGGATTCCTCCGCCAGTCCGTTACCGAACTCCGCCATCGCCCTGTTCCAACTGTACCGACGTGCCTCGTGGCCAAACCGACGTTGCAGGCCCCTACTCACACACAAGGGGGTAGAGTGAGCGGGGCGGCGGAAAGAAAAAAACGGCGGAAAACGCCGCTTAGTAAAGTTAAAATGGGGAATAAAATGCTAGCTTCAGTTCTAGCCACTACTCAAACAGCATGCCACGATGTACAGGGACTGCTGTTTCACGCTACCTGCAGGAAATTGTCCCAATTTACGACAGAGAACCGAGTTTATTTACTTAAACGTGTATATAAAAAAGGCGAGGACTCTACGCGAGAGCGGCGGCGTCCCTTCAGTTCAGAAATGGAAGCCAGGGGCGGAGTCATGTATCACTGCAGGCGTAAAACTCTCGATCCCATTGGTCGACGCGTGATCTTAGACCCACCTCTGTGCTGTCTGCCGCGATCCTATTGGCCAAATGCGCAGGATGTTCCGGTTCTGAAATGGCATGTGCGCCTTTAATTGGATTACGTTTCCGTCAATCATATCCTTTTCAGTCATAAGTAAGCTGGCAGGGCCAATTGTTTAGCAAATTAATTCCAGGCACATTTTGAGTGTGTCATTTATTTTGTTTCCTCCGGTGTGACCTCAGTGACCTTTGTTGAAATCTTTTACAGTCTGTTGTTCCAATGTACCACTTAGGTAAAACCTCCAATTACACAACGGTTCTATTAGGACACTTAGGCCTCTGACACACACACACACACACACAAGCGTCCCAGTTGTGTTCCAATCAAACAGATGCACTTTGTTGTTCAACTGATTTTATTTTTTTTCTGTATATCAAAGAAAGCATAATGGAGACCAAACACAAAAAAGGCAGGTACAAGTGAGGAGGAAAAATAAGCTTAATCAAAAATCTAACAATTCATAACAACACTGCCACTATTATTGTTCAATATTCATAGGAATACCATACTCTTTTTGAGCAGAGAGGTGGCATTTTAAAACCATTATGGATCAATAATAATCAAAAAACAGTGATGAGTAGTAAGAATAAATCGTATAAGTAGTAGTACAGTTATAACAATAGTGATAATCAAAGTGACAATGAAACAAAAGAGAATAAAAAGCAGATCTCCATAAAAACGTATCTAGTTTGGACAGTGCAACACCGTGTCTGTGTGTGTGCGTATGTGTGTGTGTGTGTAATCCCAGTCTTGAGGTTCAAGCACTCCAGTCCTTGCTTTACACACAAGATACAGTTTCCAATTATTACTCGTCGAAGGTCATTCGTTACCCTCCCGGTCTCAGAACCACACCAAATGACTCTCCTAATGTTGCGGTAATGGCTGTGTACGTTTGAAAATGTCTGTAGCTTGTGCAAAAATTGTGGACTTAGTGCAAGTGTCAAGCCGTGGGATGTCCTTTACAGTTTGCATTTACGAACACCTCTCCTGCTCTCTGTCGACCTAAAGATTGCTTTTTGGTTTTTTGAATGACAGAAAGCAAAGGGAGGATTACTTTGGAATATCAGTTATTTTTTTTAATATATTTCTTTACAAAAAGTTCATGTTTTAGTTTTGCATTTTGTTAAAACTATCAATAGTAACATTAATATACAACTTAAATTGAAGGAAAACATCTTTAGTATGTTATGTGTCCTTCAACACAGCACCATCTTATTAGCTCTCAGTCAACGCATTTTGAGTTTCCTAATTCGCTTCCTAGATTTGAGTATCTGTCAGTCCCTCGAGGAAACTAGTAATAACCAACCGTCTCCCTTGTCGTGGTTTCCAGATATAAGATCTCATTTCACAGCACATACATAACCAGGATCGCTCTCTCTCTGCTTCAAAACTGAACAAAATGAGGGGAACACAAGTATGGGAAACAGCTCGTTTCAAGCCCTGTTCTCTCAGTTCCAGAGGTTTGGCTTTTGACCTAAATAAAAATCAGCTATGCCAGTTTTATTTTTTTAATTGCTTCTATTTTTGTTTGTATAAATACTGGACTAAATAAAATGAGTACTTAACTTTCCTGTCTTATACACAGTATTCATGGCAAAGGAAATTTAGGAAATCAGTCTGACCCTCCGGTGCCAGATGAGGGTGAAATTAATTCACCAATATTACACGAGGATCACCTGGGCTTGAATTTATATACCTGGTGGTGTTTCCTCTTAAGGCTGTCATATTTTGTAACACACCCACAGTAGGTGTAAAAAAACATTTATCTTCCCCCAACAGGCCTGAAGAGCTACGTTCCAAAATGAGACACACATTTGGGTGAAGAGTGAAATTTACAGCATCAAGAAAAAATAAAAATGAAATAAAAAAATCGGATGTGAAAGCAAGATAGCTGAATACAGTCCTTGGCCGAGAGAATGCTGACAACTTTACAGGCAGGATTTGCGATGCTCTAGATAATAGAATATAACATTCTGAGATATTTCCCCATCAAAAAAAACAAAATGAATGTAAAAGCATTTTGGAACAAAGCTCTTCTTCATTTATAGAACCAGGTCAGATTTTTGCACAATTATTATGCTCACACCTAAAGCACGTTTCATTTGATTAGCAAAAATCAATTTTTTTTTTTTCTCTTTTCTTCTCCACGTGACTTCTATTAAGGCATCCGACATGCATCATCGTGTCTTTCCATAAAAAGACACCTGCATTAGAATGCTTAAAAACATTTCAAACAATGTAAAATGTGTCAAAGTGCGGTATGCTAAAGATTCTACTTTCCTCAGCCTCTTTTTGCGCTGTCTATTTGGATTGTCGTGAAACTATGAACGTGTAAATGGGGGACAATTCAACAGCTCTTTTTCTCTCTAAAGTACCTCTTTTTATATCCCAAATGAGCAGACACAACACTCTTCAGATCGCACTCCTGTAGCAAATAAAAAGGTGACAGTTAATACCAGTTCTTCCTCTCCCAACGGTTCAGTCCAGTCATATTATATCCAAGCAATCTTTTGCCCTTGATGTGAAAGTAGGCATGAGAAAAACAATTCCACAGGAGCAAACTGGGAGTTATTAATGTGAGTATTTCATGTTATTATCCCAACAAAAAAAAAAAAAAAAGTGTTTCCGGGCCCGCCGCGGCCGCTGCCAAAAGGGAAACACTTGCATCAGTCTTTCGGGTAGAACAGCTCAAGCATGGCAAGTTGAGTGCCTTTACAAATTATAGGAAGGTCATAGAAGTAAGGTAATACATAACCACAGGGTTAGGACCAAAAATGTATGGAGAAAGTGTGCGAGGATCGAGGGGGACTCGAGAGGGTTTCGTCACTCATCAGACAGCGACTGAATAAGCGACAAGCAGCATGGAAAGAGTCTGCTGTTGTGTGTTTGATTCCAGGTGAGCTCTGCTGATTAACGGATATCAAGTCAGTGAAGGTAGAGCAAAAGGATAGAGGGTGCAGGGGGAGCCGGCGTCAAAAACTAAACAATATTAGCTTTTGAGGATTAGTGCTCAAATTTGTTTATTAAAATCTGAGGAGCCCAAATGGGTCCAACAATAGTCAGTGTGCAGACCAATCCTGATCTGAGTCTTTTTAACTGTTGCTGGTGGCCGTCGCTGCAGGCAACTCCACGACGATCTCCCCTGCAGAACCAGAGCTGGTTACAGTAGTGGTGAGAGAGCCCGGCGCGCCACCGCCGGGTCCGCTGTTACCGGTTCCGTTCTTGTTGACGAGCGCCGTCGGCTGGCCAAAGTTAGTGGTTCTCAGGGTTGCCAGGTGACGTGGGGAGAAGACGTGGGCTCTGGCGGCCGCCCGGGATTCAAAGGAGACGTTGCAGGCGTCGCAGCGGCCCGTCAGGGTCTCCTTTGGCACTGGCTGGCCGGCCACCGGGGAAGCTGGAGGTTCAGTAACCGTGAGCTGAACGGGCTTGGGAAGGATGGGCCGATTGGCTTTGAGAGCGTTGTACTGCAGGTAGCTTCCTGAGCTCATGTCCACTTTGCCTCCTGACAGAGGAGACTGAGAACCGGGAGACACAACCAGACAGGGAGAGAAGAAAAAAAACTTTAATCTTTTATCTGCTCAAGTTTGGCGTAATTTCAGACTGAACACAACAAGTCTACGACTGCTACAGGTGCATTGGAGCAAGTTTCTATTTCGGATAGTAATTTAAGTCGCACTGTTTTCTTTACAGACAGCCCAACGTGTTTGACTAATATTAAACTGAGCAATTAGACAACTCTTATAAATACACACAGTCAGAGATGTGGACTTTTCTTAGCGTGTATTAGACCAGTGATGACTTTATACCCCAAAACCTGTCAGGTGACTGCTTCTGCTTTATTTTAAATGTGAAAACTACACAATTTAATTTAGTAAGAAACTGTAAAAGCTGATTTAAAAAAACAAAACAAAACAGATTTTTCACTTTTCAACAATCTTTGAACTAATTGTGTTCAACGTCTGGATTTTTTATAAAAATCACTTTGTTCTAGATCTCTTATTTTTAAAAACTGCCAAAATAAACTGTTGGCTTTAACCAGATTCTGTGAAAAAAAAAAAAAGCTGCAACCAACAGTCACAGAAATTCGGTGACTTTCTGGCTGAACTGCAGGCTGTGTTTACTCAGAGCAGATAGGAGACGAGGACAGAAACTAATTAAAAACCTAAGTAGTTTAATGTCTACAGTTGTTATCTACGCTTTCCCCCTCATTTTTCTAAAATAAATAAACTTCAACTTTATTTTTTTATGACCCGTGTCACACCACACAGAGCTTATTCCTGAGGTCTCTCTACTTCTAGCCATGTTGGTGCTGTTCCCATAAAGTTGCACGACTTCAACGCAGGAGTTCAGAGGAATAAATAGAAATCCTGTATGAAAACACCAGACTTCATATTAACCAGGTTAACCATCACTTCATGTTATTCATGAGTTTCTCATGTGGTCTTACAGGCTGCTCATTATTATTGAAACAAATACTGAGATAATTATATTACATCAGTACATATATTATAACACAGCAGATGCATGAAGAATCACAAAACTTGTATTTTGTTGTCAGTAGTGAATTGCACACCTGTAATGGTTTATTTGAAAGAGCAGCGATGTCATGTGTTGCACAAAACATTTTTTTTCACTGATCCACCTGGCTGTGGATTCCACCAAACCTTTTCTAATGTGTTCCTACGGAGTCGTTTTTCCAGGACTAACTTGTCTCGCTGCCAGCTTACCATTTTCTCCTGCTGCAGCCTCCAGCGTTTCTCCTTGGCTCTCGTGTTCTGGAACCAGATCTGCACCACCTTGAGCGGCAGGTTGAGCTCGGTGCCAATCGCCTCGCACTCCATGGCGTTGGGGTGGGCGCAGGTCTCGTAGCACGACTGCAGAATGGACAGCTGTAGGCAGGACAAGTGAGTGCGCGGCCTGCGGCTGGATGAGTGGGGCAGGAAGCTGCTTTCTGTTGGGCTGGATTTAGCTACAACTGGCGTGGAGGGGCTGGCCACTTTGGCAGAGCTGGGGGTATTTGGGCTGACTGGTGCAATGCTGGGGGTGGGGGGAGGGGGGATGGTACGAGGAGCTGTGTGTGTGGGAAGAGCCAGTTGTTCTCTTGATAGAGTGTTGATCTTAATTGGGACTTTGGGGGTCCAGTAGTTCAGCCCGTTCTGTTTCTGTGGCACCACTGTTGAGGCTGCAGGCCTGTTGTTGATGGGGGTCGTGGGCAGCTTCGGCACCATGCGGTTTGTGGTCCCTGGTCCGAGACCCATCTCGTTTTCATTGTCTTTCTCCTCGTCGGTCTTTTCTTCCTCGCTCTCCTCTTCTTGCTTTCTTTTCTGGGCCGGCCGCGGCGCGATGGGAACGAGATCCTTGGGTGGTGCTAAAAGGACGGGGGTATTGACTTTGGGTGCAACTTTAACCATGGTGACGTTGCTGGTGGTTTCGAGCTTGGTCTTTGGCACTGCAGAAGCACTGCTGCTCACAGGAGACACTGTGGTCGAGGAAACGACCTCCTTGGGTTTGATAGGAACGGGAGTTATTTTTTTCACCACGGCCGGTTTGCCCAACTCCTTCACTGGCTCTCTGTCCGTCTTTATGAGGGTGCGCACAATCGGAGTCGTTGTAATGCCCCCTGTATTGCTCCCAGTATTGTTTGAAGCAGGCTTGTTGGAGAATATGGGTTTGGAAAGAGGCCAAGTGAATTTGATGAGGGGTTTGCCAACTGCAGCCAAGGTCCCGTCGCTGATGAACCGGACCTCACCTTTTCTTTCCCTCGCCCTCATGTTCTGGAACCATATCTGAACGACCTTCTTTGGAAGGTGGACCCACTCTGAAATCTGTTCAAACTCATGTTTCCCAGGATTTGGGTCTTTGAAGTAGCAGCCGTACAGAATGTCAAGTTGCTCAGCTTGAATGATGGTCCTTGAACGCCGCATGTCCCGGTACCGTTTACCTTTCGACTTTCTCTGCTGCTGCTCCTGCTCCCTCTCCTTTTCCTTCTCCCTCTCCTTTTCTCGCTCCCTTTCCAACAGCGTAGCGTTCATCTTCTCTGCCGCCCTCATGTAAATACTAGACTTTGTCATATTACTGCAGTTGACCAGACTCATGCTGCTGTTGGAAGAGGGCAAGCCAGAGACCGGTTCAGGCTTAACCTGGACCACCACCAGACCTTTGGATGTGGGCCTCAGGCCGAGCCCGTCCAGCAGCTGTCCCTTCTGCGCTGCAATTTTGTCAGCCAGAGACGAGGAGGAAGAAGCGGATTTTGAGTTGTTTTTTCCCATACTGAGATCCAGAGCGGACTCACAGTCGTCACCATTGGACAGGTAGTGAGACGTTTGGTTGAGAGAGGAGAGAGACTGCGAGAGGAGAGAGCTGGAGAAGCGTGTGATGGTCGGTGGGTTGGGGAAGATGGGTATTTTGTTCCCATCTCCAACCATGGAAGGAGTAAGAGAGAGGACGTAGGGGCTGAGAAACTGAGTAGAAAAGGGAGCGAGGGATAATGGAAGCGAGTGGAGGGCACTGGTTGGCATCTCATGGTGGTCCATAGCGTGGGACTGTGAACTTGGGGGATCCCCTTGAGCCTCCAACTCTAGATCCACGTCTGGGTCCTGCCTCTCCTTCTTCACCTCCACCTCATTGCGCTCAAACTCCCCCTTTCGTTTTTTCCTCTTGGCCCTCTGACCACCTCCACCCTCCTCGTCTTCGTATTCGTCCTCTGCATCAGACAGAAACACAGTTGTGGAGCGCAACACCTTTCCACCGACTGACCCCTTATCGCCGTGGACCTCCCGCTGTGCTTCATCTTTCACAGGACTTTCGGGGCCTTCCCTGAAAGACCCATTCTGACTTTCCTCATCAGAAACGATGACAGAGGTGTAGACCTCGTTTTCTGAGTCAGACGTGAGACAGGAGTCCCCCTGACCCTCCCTTCCCACATCTCTCTGTTTGCGTTTCCCTCTTGTGCTGGACAGATCTATGGCCTGACTCCCTGAAGCCTCAGCATCATCCTCACCCTCTGCTATAATCAGTGAGTTCTCCTCATCATCATAGTCATTATCAGAACCCTGGCTGTGTCTCGTAAATTCTGCCTGCTGATCTAACTCGGTCGCCCTCTGTCTCTGTTTGGCGTGCCGGGCTTGGGTCAGCCACCTGCGTACCTCTTCCTCAGACAGACCCACCTCTCTGCCCAGCGCCTCACAGTCCTCATGGGGAGGACTTGCAGCGTCAGCCTCACTACGCGACTCAAAGAAGGCCCAGAGAACCTCCGACTGGAACTCTGACAGCACTGGAAGGTCTGGATAAATGGATCCCATTGTATTACAATGGAGTCGAGTTTGGTTGTTAGTTAAGGCATTTGTACTCGGGCTGGATTTTGGGGTGCCAACAGAGCCACAAGGGCTTGTGCCCGATTGTGATTTCTGAGGAGTAGAATCAGGGCTAAGCGTAAGGTTTAAATTTACAGGACTGAGGCTTGAGTTGCTGGGCACAGATGCAGGAGGCGAGAGGTTGTTATTGCGGAGGCTCTTCTCTGTGCCCGCTGGAGAGAGATTCAGGCTCGTCGCTTTATCACCTTCCAGGTCCAACTGATTAGTTGAGCTGTCTCCATCTGTTGTGCTATCTCCATGTGGCTTCCCATTGTCTTCATTATTCTCAACCTTCACTTTGCTTTCTATATTAGGAGACTGTGCAAATTCTTTACTGCTCTCTTCCTTAGGTTTCTCTGCAGACCGGTTCGGCCCGTCTTTGATCTGATCTGAGCCCTTCGCTTCAGCTGTCTCCTCACTGTCCAGCCTTTCTTGTTCTCTGTCACACTTTACAGTCTGTGTCTGCTCTTCTGGACAGGGCTGTATGTTTGTTGGAACTCCTGCAGAGGGCCACTGGTTCTGTAAGCTGCTAAGTCTTTGGGTTAGGAGGGCTTGCTGGGCTGTGCTGAGACCTACGAATGGCACACACTGGGTAAGGAGCTGGCCTTGCTGGTTCTCTTGGTGCTGCTGAGTTTGGGCTTGCAGCCCATTTAAGATCAAGGGCATGACCATTTGGGGCTGAGGCACGAGCTGAGGTGCAGCGGCACCAGGAGCAGCACCAGCCGCGAACAAAGAGGGGAGGAGGGAGTGCGAGAGCGTGTTGGGACTTGATGTAAGGAGGGTGAGAAAGGCTGAGACCGCCTGAGCGGAGGCCACAGGGGAGGTGAGGAGGGAGGGAGCCACTTGTGAGGTTGAAATCTGTTCTCCTTCTTTTGCAGTAGTCACCACCAGCGTCCCAGGAGCAGCGCAGTTGGTGGAGGTAACTAACTGACTGCTTCCACTTCCAGACGTGGTCACTACAGTGTTCGGAGAACTGGTGCTGCCTCTCAAACTAGCAGTAGCCACGGCACTGTTTGCAGCATGTGCAGCAATTCCAGCGTTTCTGCTGCGGGTCTGGTGCAGGACAGACTTCATATGGCTCTCGAGGGTGATGGCATGATTGTAAGAGACTCGACACACAGCACACTGGTAGGGTTTGTTTGAAATGTATGGCCGAGACAGGACTTGAACCGCGGGAGTCTGGGGGCTGCTCTCCGGACCTTGCTTTGCAGAGCCTGTTGTCATTCTCTGAATGTGGGATGCAGAGTTGTAATGAACACTCAAGGCAGTTCTGCTGGGAAAACTTTCCAGACAGGCATTGCATTTGAATGAGCGGGTGTTATTTTCAGCTGGCACACCATTTTTACCAACTGACTTTTCACTGGCGTCTGGGATTTCTGTGTTTTCAGTTGCATTTTGTTGTTTGGCTCCGGTGAGTGGATTTCCCTCCTCTTCTGGCTCCGGCTCAGCTTCACCTCCCTCCTGTTCGATTATTCTCTCTTCCTCCATCTCTTTGTCTCCGAGCGTCTGGGTAGCGTCTGCACTCTCGCTAGATTGGCAGGGGTCTGAACTGACGTCTTCGGCGTGCTTCAGCGGCAAAGATTCAGCATCTGATAAAATAAATACACATTTAACTTTGATGCTCTGTTAAATGGAGCCGATAACAAGAGGTTTGCACGCTGAATGCAGTTTGTGAGGGCGGCCAGACACTATTTTACCCACCTGCACCCGTGCAGCCCACATCAAGGGCAATTTTCTATTGTAAGTGCATTGCTTTGATTCCACCTTAAACCTTACTACATACAGTTTTAACAGCATTTTAGTGCCACAAATAGAAGCTAATTATAATAATAAAAAGTCTGTGATTGTACATCTAATCAGTGTGGTGACAGTAAAAAAAAAAAAAAAAAAAAGAAAAGCAAGTGTTATTACAGTGTCATCTCTGTGATTTTTAAAAGGAATCATCAATCTCACCTGAGGACTTTTGAGCACCTTTGTCCTCTTCTTTTCCACTGGCAGCCTGCTTTAGAACAGCCTGTTAAAGAGAAAAAGGAGAGAGTCAGCGCAATCACCGCCACAGCAGAACTTCCCTCTGCTCCCTCTCAGATGAGCCGAATGCCACACTGGAGCTTTTGAGCGGCACAACATTCGGGCGTGACTCAATGATGTGTGGTTATATTACACATAGCAAGCCTGGCGAGCCTTTAATTTGCAAACTACCCTAAAGGCATAAATTCAACCATCTTTGATCAATTCATGCACCAATAATACTCCCTGCGTTTCTTAAGACTAAACACTGCTAAGCTATCATGGCTCGCGACAAACGGCTCATTCATTGAGGTGCTGTCCTTTTTTTCTTTTCTTTTTTTTAAACTTTGCTGCCTACTCAACAAATACTTTCAAAGTGAGATACTTGGTGACTAGATCAAATCAATGACATATTAAAACTATTAAAACAACAGAGTGCACAAAGGGAATTTGCACAAACAAGCAATAAAAGCAGCAAACGGTGGATTCAAGAGTGACAACTCTAAATTCTGGGTATTGATAGATTGTGTAGAAATCAGTGTATTTCTTCCCTTATTATGGGTAAACAGTTATCAAACAAGTAAGTAAGAGGATTTTTGGAATCTCAATTTAAGAATTTCATAGTTGTTTTTTTGTTTAAGACATGTAGAAAGGCTGAATAAAACACTTAGCCACATTATTTAATAGTGAAATCCTGGGTAAATGTAGAAGACGGGGATAAACGATGATGAAGATTTGGGTTTAATAAAACTGCAGTCTTACTTGTGTTTGTTTTTTTATTTTTCAAGTACAACCAAACCAGGGGATTAATTTTTTTTGAAAAAAGGAAAAAGAAAAAGAAGAAGCAGCACCCACCCATCTATCAAAAAACTTTTCATATACCATAATATTTACATCAAAGGGTGGACTAACTACCCAGAATCAAATTAAAAGGTCTTGTGGATTCGATTAAATTGATTTAATTAAAATATTTTTTGTCTAACCTCTGCATATGAGGCGGCAACAAGTGGGCTCTTTACACATTATGCACATAATTAATTTATGACCCAGTGTGATCGGGTCGTACCACTAAAGCTGAACAACAAAATGTTGGGGAGGAGGGAAACATGCAAATCCAGCCATAAGTTATGACAGTCGGTATCTCGGCCACACTCACAATGTCCAGCAGTCTGTCGACACACGATGGAAGTACGCTGTGTTGCTCTGTGAGATGCAGCGACAGGGAAGATCTGTCCGGTTGGCCTTTTTGGCACAGGGGGCACAACCACTCTGCCACCCCATTCCTTTCACTGCAAACCTTCTCTCCAGACTCCTCCTGAGGAACAGAAGCAAACGTTAAGAGAGAAATCTGCTGTATGAAGTTTAGCACAGAGCAAAGAAAGAAATGCAAAGAAGTCATGTCATGCGACCGGTTATCAAGCAGGGAGCCGCACCAATCGAGATAAAAGTGTACTGTTACTGGTTTGTTGTGCACCTCGGCTGGGTGACCTGCATTGCTGTGCGGGGCAATTTGAACCCACCAATGAGGAGCCGGGAATACTCCTCAATTGGCTCCAACAAACAAAGTAATCCTGGGTCAATATCATAATCTCATGGAGCTCCATTTCAGATTTGTTCTCTATGGAGGTTCCCACTATTTTGTCTGCAAACATTATCACATTACACAATTATGTAATTGCTCAAATGGCACCTTTGTGATGTGAAAGAGTGGAGTGGCTACAAGATCAGTTGTGTCACACCTGATCTGACATCACAAGTACACACAAATTGCATTAAACGAAGTCTACACTCCATGCAAACCACATCATGCACTGGCTGACAATCCACAATGAGCACATTGTCACTCCGGCCGCTCGTCTTCCACCAGTTTTGACAGATTCGAGGAACACGTGGCCAATATATTACATATATTCCGAGATCATGCTGCATTAGCTCAACATGCATGATGACAAAACTGCGAGCCCCGTGCAGCTCGGGGGGAAACCAAGCAGCCCACCAGCCCGATGTTTTCAACCACACAGCCTCGCCGTGTTCCTCCGCAAGCATTCGTGATCCAAGACGCAGCCAAGAAAGCAAATCATGCCCATGAGGAGGAATACCAACACAGCGACCGTCCTCACTTCCTCGTCATGCCAATTAGCAAGCTAGCAGGGTAATATGACCAGATAATATCCCGACGAGTCTCTATCTGCCGAGTGTGTCCCGTTGAAAAGCTCCCCGTCACGAGTTTCATAATTAAAAGCCGAGATACGAGCAGATTGACGTCTTCTTGTCCGTAGCTGGCTAATTAACGAGCAGTCTAATTAGCTATGCCGACCAGAGACGAATCAATTAGCTAGCAGGCTAGGTTGTGAAGCCCCCCTGTAACGTCGCATTACAGTGGTGTTTGTGGAAATGCTGGTTAGTTTGCTGAAAATAACCCCGCAGTGATATCCATACTTGTCCCAAACTGCAAAAGACGGGGCAGGCGTCAGCACAATCCGGTCCGCGGCGCTCGGTAGGGCTGGGCGCTCATTAAATTAATAAACAAAAGGGCTCGAGCTATTAACAGTCGTGTCACTTTGCTAGCTAGCCTGTTAGCTGGCAG
The DNA here is from genome assembly GCF_000690725.1 of Stegastes partitus. Taxonomy (NCBI): domain Eukaryota; kingdom Metazoa; phylum Chordata; class Actinopteri; family Pomacentridae; genus Stegastes; species Stegastes partitus. The sequence goes on along the minus strand of NW_007578563.1, from coordinate 59,517 downwards.
GGATAATTAACCGCTCCTCAAACTGTCTCCAACTGGCCGCCCTCCACTCCCGACAAACTCCGGCCGGGCCAGGTGGGAGCAGCGGCTCCGGCACACCGCTCCGCTCCAGCCCGGATCAGAAAAATACACTCAGTAGGCTTCACATCCGAAACCTCGGCCTCGAGTGAGCTCCTTACCCCTCTGATTGTGGGCTGCCAATCGGGCATGTAGTGTTGCACCGCCCGCCGCCTGCTGCTCAACAGCGCAAATTGAGGCCTAGCCGGACTAAAGCCATTTAATTAATGAACGTGGGCTCCGTTTACAGATGTGTTAGGAACACTCGCACCCCCTCCTCCCTCGCCGCCCAGCAGACCCCCTTTTGACGCGTCCTAGCGCTCGAATCCATACGTTAAACACTCGCCGTGCAACACATGGCCATTTAAACTATCGTTTTCACAGCTTTGCGCCGTAATTGGCGAAAGAATTAAACGCTAAAAAGCGACTTGAAAGCGGAGTACGTGCGCCGCGGTCGCCTCGACGATGGGGGTGGGTGTAGGGAGAGGAGGCGAAAGAGAGGCGAGAGGCAGAAAAAAGTTTGGGATTTAATGTTGGATTTCTATAAGGGATCGGATTAGTATGGGGCACGATCCGTCGTTCGCTCGATCCCCTGCCAGTCGCAGGCCACTCTCCCCGCTCCGAGTCGGCACAATTAACCGAACGGCGTTTAATTAAGTTCGGAGCAATTAGCTAATGCGTTTTTACCTGCATGGTCGCCGCTCCAGCACGCACACACACACACGCTTCCTCTGTGGCTCCTCAGAAGTGAAAAGTTTTCTTGCCAGCCCTCCCTCTCTCTCTCTCTCTCTCTCTCCCTCTCTCTCCCTCTCCCTCTCTCTCTCTCCGGTTCTCCCCCTCCCTTCATTCGCCCTATCCCTCTCTCCTTCCCCTCTTCCCTCTAGTAAACAGACCACAGCTCCCCCCAAGGCTGATTGCTGACATTCAGAAGGGACAGACACGGCTATCAAATCCCTTATGTAACCCCGCAGACATTACACATTATTAATGTATGCACAAGCACCGATTGGGCAATAATTAACAAACAAAAAAAGCCTAATTTTTTTATTTTTTTATTTTTTTAAAGTCTGCCGGATGCTTAGATTACACGGAATCCCCACCCTTTTAATGCTCATTTTCACATTAAAGGTGAATAATAAATGAGTCCCCATTCTGCCAAGTTGGATTGTCACAAAAGAGAGTGACGACTTAATTAAAGCTGAATAATAGAGATGGGCTCCGGCCTTCCGCACGAATCATGACATGTTTTCAATCAAATGATAGGTGTGGCGCACATCAACAGTCGACTGTGTGGGATAAATATTTATGAAGCGGAGCGGATTAAAACTGCACCATCTGTACGGAGCGCTGCGTTTACTGGGACGGCCGCTGATGTTCCCGAACGCCCTCGTAGGTGTCCCCCGATCGCGCCTGTGCGAAATAAACTTTGCTGACGTGTTGGGGGCTGCACGGATCGATCCCTCGCTCGGTTTTCAGCGCCGAATTGCTCGGATTTGAGGATCGGACGCGTCGAGGTGCGTGGAGGTGCGGGTCGCCGCCTTCGTGGGCATTTTTTAACACTCCGTGGTTCACTTTGGTGATTTTGGAGTGGAGTTCGTGCGTGAGTCCGAGCAGCTGATTCGAGTTTGATTGTGAGGCAGGTGCGAAGGGCTACAGGAGCTGCTTGGAGGGATATAGTTAGTGCAACTATAATAGTTTAATTTTTAACATTTGCATGTAATAAGAGGCGTGAAAACCAAGTGATTGAACGAAGCTAAAGCTGTGAGTGCCTGCAGACAGGAGAGGCTTAAGCCCAGTCCAGGAGTGTTGAGATTTTAACCTCATAATTGCACCATTTTCAGGTTATTTCAGCGCATAAATGAATAAAGAGACACTGTGTTCTGGGTAAAATAAGGTCATCCCTCCTTCTTTCTGTGCCACATTAATATCACAGTGCAGCCAGGCTACACCTCAAACCGTGCACCTAATTTAGTCTTATTTATATGAGTCACATTGCTATAAATATTTGCACAGTGGAGATTTTTAAAAAAGACTTCACAGATCCTTTAAATAGTGCAGAAGTAGAGGTGCTGGTGCTAGTGGGGGGGGTGAGGAGGAGGAGGTCACCCATTAAGTCCTATAACACAATACCCTAAATAAATAACTAATAATAATGAGAGCCCATCTGCTGTCTGTGTTGCTGACAACAACAACAAAAATCTGATCTAACTACAGCAGCTTACAGTGGAACAATAAAACGTGTTTCAATTGTTACTCAGCTACCTGCTGTCATATTAATTTAATGATTAGAGAGGTCACACTGCACACGCCGTTATGGGGAAGCATCCATAATGATCTCACAGCTGCACATGTCAGACTGTGAAACGGAAAAATCTACCTTATAACACACTTTATGTTTATATATTTCAGTGTTTTTTTTAAATGTATTCTCTCATACTGTATTTGAGGCGCTTTAATGGTAATGACAGATGAATAAATCAAGGGCTGCTTTTTTTTTTTTTTTACACAATGTAAAAATACTAATTTACAATAAAAACTCGATTTAAGTGAAAGTGCAGACACCTGAAGAAGTTTATATCATTATTATATTGTAATAACACTGTTTAATCGAACTGGGTTTGCTGGTGCATCAGTTTTGTAGGAAGTGAAACTAGAAATTTATGCTTTTTAATAGTTTTTCAAGTCGTGTTTTGGTAGTCGATCTTAATGTCTGCTGTTGGTACATTAAAGAGCTCAGACGTCTAATGACACAATGCAAAGTCCTGCATAAACTGTATGTAAGTCAGTGTTTCGTTAGTGGAACTTCATTTCCAGTGTTATTAAAAATTTATAACAAATAGTCGATAAAGAAGACTTTATCTACCACTAAAACTAAAACTAAAGTGATCCACATCAGGCCAGATGTCACCTTGAGGACATCAGAACTGGTGAAGAGAGTAAACTGTGGCTGTCACACAGGCAGGACGACGTGAATCTGAGTTTAAAGCCAGACCTGCTGCATACCGTATGTCTGTAACTGGAGCCTTAGTGATTTGCTAATGGCATGGTTTCAAGCTGCAATGCCAATCTGAAATCGATTAATTGTTAAGCCCCAGCATACCTCAGTGTAAACACAACGGTTATTTATTGATATTGCAATTGAGTCAGTCATTCCCTCCTGAAATGACCATTTTATTATACACAATTGACACTGTTCTATTTATTATCAGCCTTACGGTGGTTTACAATGAACGGGTTCACAATCCGGCCATGTTGTCGAAGCTGATCTTCCCATTTCAATATTTCAGATGAGTGTGGAAGTGGAGAGGAAGTTTTTGTGCAACGCCGACACCCTGAAAACACTGGAGGAGATCGGGGGTACGTGTTTATCCACCACACGTTCACACATGGGTGCATTTAGCTGACGCTGTGATCGGCGACAGCTTAGAAATGGTCACTGAAAGGCCTCTCCAACATTTAATGACACTAATTGCTGTGGTTGTTGTGTAACTATAGTGACTCTGGCCATCTGTCTCATGTTAATAATTAAGTTTAATTATCTGCATCAGCCTTGTTAGTGTTTTAATCATCCATTTTAAAAAATGATCCGTCTTCGTCCCGCTTCTTTTCTTCGGCAGTTTGTGTTGGCCAGCGGGACTTTCGTGACCAGTACTTTGACACCCCAGAGTTTGACCTGACTTTGAGAGACATGTGGCTGCGTAAACGTAAAGGATGCTGGGAGCTCAAGTGCCCGACAGCGGCGTCCAGCGGGACCGCAGAGCTGAGCGGGGAACAATCTCAAGCGGCAGCGCTGTGCACTCGTTACAAGGAGATAACCAATCTGCCTGAAATTCACCTGATAGTGAAGGAGGTCGTAAAAGACTCCTGTGAGGTCAGAGAGACAGAGGAGAGCGGCTCAGAGGGGGAAGAGTCTTGGCTGAGCAGCATGAATCTGGTTTGCTTTGCAGAGTTCACAACAGTGCGGCGGTCATTCACTTTAGAGGAGGAGGGGGTGCAGATAGATCTGGACCAAGCTGACTTTGGCTATCATGTGGGAGAGATAGAGGTCCTCATACCAGAGGGAGGAGATGTGCAATCTGCACTGGAGAAGATCAGAAAAACAGCTCAGCAGCTGGGTGAGCTTTCACACCGCTGAACCGTTTAGCGCATTTACTACCACGTGTTACGTTCACCAATATCATTATGCTCATCTGTGACACGGTTTTCTCTTCATTAGTCAAGATTTCCCTCTATTTCTTCTTCTTCACAGGCCTGACTGGAGATCAGCGAGTTGAAGGCAAAATGAACGTTTACCTTAAAAGAAACCATCCAGAGCACTACGCCAAACTGCTGAGCGCACATGTTTTGTAAAAGATATTAATCTGTGAAAAAGGTTTTAACTGTACAGTCGTAGCTGTAAAATGGAGGAATTATTTATTAGAAAAGTTGAACAAACTTTATTGAAATTCAATCGTGTCTACAATCGTGAAGATTCTTAAAACAAACCTGATTATCTTGAAGTTTTTGTGCACCTCGAACAAGTTTTTGTTGTTGTTGTTGTTCTAGCTATAATATGAGCAGTATATGAACACAGTAAATATCTGGGGTATCACACTGTCAGTCTACCACTGATGATGATTGTTTTCTCACTGTGAATAAAGACATGGAGTCACACAAAGACACTCCCACATGAGGAGCTGGTCACTCTGTGGTTCACAATGTGTGTCAAAGGTTGCCCTGAAGTCTCAGCGCTGGGACGCCACTCCTGCTGATTTCATAGTGAAGAAACCTCCCCGCTCTCATTACACATCTACTGTCTCTGCATCTAAGTCGTTTATAATCATTCATTTTAAATGTTTGGCACTGTGTTTGACCTGTAACCTGTTCTTATATTTTTATTCTTTGTATTTGCAGGAGTCTACTTTTACATACCAGCCTGCTTCACACATCTTATCTTATCTGTCAGTGACTTAGTTTTTAGCTTTAGTTTCTGACTTCCAGGATATTAATGATTAATTAATTAATTTATTCCTAACCAGTGTATTCATTTTACTTTGTTAAAACCTATGTCTATAAATTGACACAACAAACAGGGTTTTGAAGGACGAACTACACGCCATCCCACAAACAACAACGCAATATCTTTTGTCACTTTTGTTTGCCGTAGTAGTTTTATCAAGTCTTCTATTAAAATAACGGAGCTGACGACTATTTCCAAATAAGGCTGTGACACCACACAATTATTAAAAAGACTCACAACAGCGATGTTATTGTGATATCGATAGAAAATCTGAATAAAGCAATCAGTCAAATTGATCTTGAGCTTTAAAATGTGTTTCCTTGTCTTCTTTTTTTCAAATTAATTGCAATTAAAATGTGAGTATTGTTAAGGTGTCTAACCTAAACAGTGCTCTATGTTGTTCCTGAGTTGGAGCACCAACCAGGTAGTTACTGCTGCTAGATCACTTACACTATTAGCATACATTTATTATTAACATGATATCAATATTTCATTTTTTACCCTATTTCAAAGCAACATATTAATTTGGTTACACTCTAAATAGTAGCATAAGAGTATTTGTCATCTTATTATGGGACCTTTTGTTATACTAAATTTTTTAATGTTTTCCCACCTGCTGTCTGTGAAGATCCTCAGTCCTCCAGGTCATGCTTGTTCTCGTAGATTAATCCTAGCAACTGGACCTGCTTGAGTTCCTTGAAGACGTTCCACCTCTCATCCAGGAGGCTTCATCAGCTCTGACTGACTAGTTGGGAGTTCCACATACTGATATCCTGAAGGAGACATTAACACCTGAGTTTCGGTTTCAACTGGGGGTTTGTTGCTCCTCTCCCTTATTATGCGAGTCGTTAATGCACAAAG
>NW_007578563.1:16070-53079 GCF_000690725.1 Stegastes partitus | reverse complement strand
TGGTCTGTGTGAGTGGGTTTCCTGTAGATCTTTTCTACTGATGAAGCCTCTTGGATAAGAGTGGGATTGTCTTCAAGAAACTCAAGCAAGTCCAGTTGCTACCATCAATCTACGAGAATTTCCCACCTGTTATGTGCAGAAACAGAATAGTACTGAATGTATTGATTGCATCAGATCATAATTAGTTTGCAGACAGTGAAGGATTCAGTCGACACTCCAGCTCTGTAGCAATCAACTGAGCCACTGTGGTTGACAAAGATTCAGCTGTGAGAAGAAAAGCATTCCCACATAATCTAATCAGAAAGTTTAACCATCCAAACGAGCTATTTTGATTCAAACGAAGCTCTGTAGCCCGATACATAACAACAATTAGCAGAACAGACACCACAATGATAGTTACAGCCCAGGAAAGGGGAACAAAAGATTACAGAACAAACTTTGGTTAACTGAAGTGACTGTGCTGAATGAGACGGGTTCTATTGTGATACCATCCGACCACACAGTTCTATGTGGTTCCTGCTTTGTGACAGTCGCTTGTGTGCTGTAAAGAAGACCTGGTTGATTCAATCCAATGCTCACATGCACGCATTCCTGCAGCGCTGTAACCTGATTCCCTCATGACAGCGACTGTTAATGAATGATAAGGTACCACAGTCATGCATTGATCGTCCTCTTCAATTTCAGGCTGTGACCAATCAGCCGGAGGTGATGGAGGACGTTTCTCGGAGGTCAAAATTAGCCTTCTGACAGACTGTTGTGCTGCTTTGGTCTCCACTGCACCAGCACCTGTTGTGTTCAGCCTCATCTGGACACCTGTGATCCACACACACACAATCACAGATGTTACATTCAGCACAGTACGATGTGAACACGTACAAGCTGAGCAGTCATCACTACAAAGACACACACCAAGGCTTCTTCTGTGTATCAGTCTCTATTGTGGCCAAAGTCGTGATCACAGGAAGACTGGACTCCATGCACAAACCATACATCACACTGACAAACCACATCTGGCCTTTTAAACATAATGCAGCTGCTCACTTACAGAAAACAAAAACAAGAGAAAAAAACTACATTTGTTCAGGTTTTTATGGAGTGTACAGACATGCACAGTAACTACAAGCAATAAAATAAACAATAAATGTTTTAAATCAAAGCAGTGTTTACCTATAGGATCATCAGCCTGCACGAATGTTGAATCCAAGTGATATCTATTATTGTTTTTTTTTCTTGTGTTGTAATGTTTTCTCTGTAGAAATTAGCGTGTTTCTCTAGCTCGGATGCAGCCTAACTTTGTGTCGCCAAGCAATGTCCCATCCACACCACTATCTGATTAGTTACATGTCAAGAATAAATGATTTAAAAAAAGCTCTCTTTTAATTAATTACAAATGTAAATATAAATAAAATGGTCTCATTTGGTCTCAACAAATGTTTATTAGTGTCAGATATATAATATCGGCACCCTTGATTACTAATTATTGATAATGGAACTCCTATTTAACTAATTTCTTCACTTTTGCTTATATTTGTTTGATTTTAGAAGCCATATTGTGCAGTTTTCTTCTAAAACTCCAACTGGACGACAGACAAATATTGAACACAGAGGTTTCATAGCACTGAAAAGCAATTAGAGCAAGATTAGACAGGGTTAGAAACGACTGAGGTGAAAAGAAGAGGTAACACACATTTTGTATGGGGGCTTTGCTACAGGAGCGTTGATTGGTGCGTATTGCGTAACGACGAGCGCGCTTACGTCACATTGCGTGCTACGCAGACACGTTTCTGCTGCAGGTTCCAAAACACTGGGCCAAGCTGACTCTAAAAACGACTCTAGAGAGGAAAATTACTGCAACACTAATGTTTTCATGTCAACACTGCTGGAGCACACAGACAGCTAGCTGTTGTTAGCTAACATCAGCTCAGGCAGTCAGTTAAATGGAGAAAACAACGTCTTTTTAAACATTTGCCAGCAAGTTAAAGTGAAGTACGTACACACTGAAGCCTAGTTGGAGTCGCTCAGTAAATGGATGGAACCGCGTCAGATTTAAGAATAAACTTTTTAGCAAAACCCATAAACATTTAAAAGAAATTCTCTAACATCCATTTCTGCTTCAGCACAGGATTCCTGAGCAGATGGTGGTTGGAAGCTCCAGAATCTGATTTGCATCCAAAACAGCAAAGTCTGACAAATTTACAATGGTGTCCAAAGTCTGGTTTTAAACGATCACTCAAACTGTTTTTTTTTTCTGTCTGCTTGAAGTTTTGAAATTCTTTATCTACACTTGTGCAATGTGCAGGTACACAGGTGTTTGTATACTGAGCCATGGTCCTTATATCAGCAACAGAGGATCAACATATCAATTCATTGTCATGTTATCAATGTGCTGTTCTGATAGTTGCAGCCACTGGGTTTCCAAGGTCTTCATCGGTAATGCTAATTTATATGTAATGTAGTAAGTTTAACCTGCGGATGGTTGCTTTCTGTTAAATAGAAATGTTCCAACATATACAGTCTTCAGAAAACATCACAGAAACACATTATCAAGGTAGAAAGGGTAGAAAAGTTTGTCAACTTATGCAAGGTATTAAAATGACATCAACATGACTAACTTTCAAAAAGATATTTACTGTATTTTGGCACTGTTATCACAACTACAATTCTAGATTTATATTTTTATATCAGAAGGAATACACACACACTTATTCACATAGGTGAGAGAGATCACTGCAACTGGGTCAGATAAACCCACCACGGGAGGCGTAAACACTCCTCCTTCCTCCTGCTCTCTGTTAACTGTAGGTAACAAACACCCATTAGGAGCAGACTAGACCAATTCCTCCCTTCTGTGTTCTGGATGTCCACTGCTAACAAAGTTACTGAACAAATTAAACACCATATACACTTTCACTGCAAAAAAAAAAAAGCTTAAATTAGATTATACTCAGGGCCCGAGTCGTACCTCCAGAAAAAGCCATGTAATCACTGGCTTTAATAATTTTTTTTTTTGGATTATAATCTTAAATTATCTACCTGAACCCTCCCCTTCTGAAACCATAAACACACCCAAACATCGCCCCATACACTCTGGCACACCCTTGTACAGGTTGTTGAAATTTTGTTTTAAGTTTTTGCAATTTTCTTTTTTTTTATTTGTTTATGAAAATAACACAGCGTTTCTTTAATGTGAAAACAATATTGATCCCACTTTTTGTTGCGAGGTTATAGAAAATTAATCTTTATTATTTCACTTCGGTTTTTTTTTATTCATGTTCCCCCCCAATAAAATGTGGCCGGTGGAGCTCTCAGCCAATCAGAGGGGGCGCTGCGGATCACGTGACGGCGAGAGGGCAGGAGGGGCACGCGCAGGGTTTCTTCACACTTTTTGTAAACAACATGGCGATTCACGGACTGGCCCTGCTAGCCGACTGACCGAACACCGTGCTGTCACGTCTCCAGCCCCGCTCTCTCGTAAGCGCCGTGCGTCGCAGCGAGCGGAAGCTGTAGCTCCGGCAAACTGTCAAGTTCGCACCGAGACGACGACGAGCCGGACCGGGGAGCTGTCAGGAAGGACCATTTGACAGTCTGACGGTAGCTAATGTTGTCGTTAGGTCGTTAGCATTTTTTTTTTTTGTAGCTAGCTGAACAAAACCAGCCGCTGCATCTTAAACGTGATGAGCTAGCGGACGTGCCGGTGGATTTAATCGACAGAGTGTATGGTTGGTTTGTGTCGGAAAAGTCAAAGTAAAGCGGCTCCAGCGACTAAACTTGTTCCAGTTTAGCTGCTCCAACGTTATCTCCTGCAGCCATTATGACCTAACGTCTGTTTTCCTGTTTCCTTGTGTTTGACTTCACCTGACTCACTCAGGTGAAGCTGATATTTCATATCTCACTACCCTCCCCGGCAGGCCCTTTTCAGTCTATGGGCTCTCAGTCCAGTTCTGGGATGTCTGGTGGAAGGGGTTCTTCCAGTGGCAACCCAGCTGAGCAGCCTGAAGGAGCAGAACCGAACCAGAGCAGCAGCAGCAGCAGCAGCAGCAGCCGAGGCCGCAGGACGGCTGACAGGCAGCAGGGAGACAGACAGTCGGCATCAGAGGAGGACGTTGACTTAGCTGAAGTACTGGCTTACCTACTGAGGAGGTACACTGGGGGAATTTTCTACTGTGAAATGCTGTCACTGATGCTAGCACTGGAAATAGCACACGCACCCAGCACCTCTGGCTCGTTATTGATGGCTTTAACTCATAGGACAACTACATCTGAACGTCTGAAATAGTATTTTTTGTGTGTGTCACTGCTAATTTCTGTAAAGAGAGCTGAGTTACTGAAAGGTTGATTTGGTGAAAGTGTGAAATCACTAACAGATGTTGCAATGCATAGAAAAACAGCCACACCTATGTGATGTAGGTCAATATTCCTGCAATGTGCTCCATATTATCTTATCTCACTCACACATATACATTTAGAGTAAGGGTGACGGTGCACAAAACATGCACATAGCATCAATCTGTCGCTCTTCATGTCTTGAACTGATTATATTTAATTTAGATTTGTAGGGTAGATATTTACAGTACGAGGTGTGTCAGAAAAGTTCCAGGACTGGTGTCACTAAAGATATATTTCAACTACAAAGTACAAGTTTCTCATTCGAAGTAATCCCAGCACGTCTACAAAGAGATGCTGCGTCGTTTGCTTTGTTCAGAAGAGGCACAGTTGTGGCAGGACCAGTGGAGGCTGCTTCACCATGACAACCTGCTCACAGCGCCCTGAGCATCCCACAGCTCCTGGCTGAGAAGAACATCTCCATGCTGGAGCAACCTCCCTACTCACCCCACCTGGCTCCGTGGGGTTGTTTCCTCTTACCCAAGCTCAAGGGGGTCATCAAGGGGACCCATTTAGGGGATGTGGACGACATCAAGACGGCTGTGAAAACTTGTAGTTTGGATTTGAAATATATCTTTTGTGACACCAGTCCTGGAACCTTCCTGACACACTTCGTATGAAATCATTGAAAGAGGTAACACTTGTCAGATATAAGCTGATTTGTATTTGGACACTCGTCAGATGGTACAAACCAGACCTAGAAATTGGGCTTTACATCTTCTCTAAGGGAGCAAATAACTAAAGCATTGCCTTGCTTCCCGCTGCTGCTATTTTGGTTTAATTTAAATGCACATGCAGAGGCTGGGAAGTATTTTTTTAATATTTCCTGTAATGGTTTTTGGTAGTGATCCATGACAGTGACAGAGCCCGTTGTAGCAGCACAGCAGAGGAGTCAGAACTAGAAAGAACCAGGATCTGAAAGAGTTGAAATGAATACGAAGTGCTTGCTTTTTTTCACTTCAGTTAACATTCAGATACCCTCAAGCGAGCCACTGATCTCCCATCTGTTAAAGTGGAGCTGCTCGGTGGTAAAACAGTCTCGCTGTACCAAAGTAGCTGGCGTGCAGGCTGGCTGGTGTCTTTCCATTTGACTGTAGGGCTGCAACTGGATCACTTAGCGCTCGCCGTCTTTGTTGCCCGTTGGTCCTTTAAATTCTTTTCTAGGTGCATTTTTTGCTGATTCCTTTGCTCACGTGCCATGACTCCCATACGATTGGCTGTCGAACTGATGTGGTGTTTGCGTGTGCAGGGGCCAGGTGAGACTGGTCCACGGCAGCGGAGCCACGGGGCTGCAGCTGGTCCAGTCGTACTCTGACTCTGACGAGGACAGTGATGGAGCGTGGGAGGGACGGCTGGGCGACCGCTACAATCCACCAGGTAACCTCTCGTACGCGCTGCTGGCTGTTCAGGCCGTGGATTTCAGGAAATAAATACTTTGCTTTCTTGGCAGAGCTCTCAGCTAAATGCGTTTATCTTGATGTTTATACGGTTTGGAAAGCTAGACTGTTTGTTAGAGCAGAAACACTATCTTGCAGTATTAAATGTCATCGTTTTAGGACGGTGTGTTGCTCGCTGTTTGCTTTTGAGGTAGCTGGAATCCACCCAGTAACAGAAACGGGATGAATGATGATATAAATTGTGTAAGAGTAATGTTATTGTCTTGTATTTTAAGATTTTAAGGAAATGTTATTTATGGAAATGGATAATTAAGTAGACAGTACTGAGAAATGATTAGCCATTAAGTAAGCATGAACAACAAATCAGGTCATCTTTAAAGCTTTTAAAATCTAATTTACAGCTTACGTTTTTTTTTACTGAACCAGCGAGGACTGAGTCTTGTGTTTTTCCACCTTTTTAGATTTCTCCTTTCCCTCTCTCTGCTATAATTTGATATCAGTGAAACATCAGCTAAACACAATAGCGTGCCAAGGGTCAGAGACACACTACAGTGTGACAGTTGTTATAAAGTTTAGCAGCTCGTTCTCACAAATATGTCGGATCATTGAATCAGAATGTTCTTTGTGTAGCGAGCTCTAAAAGTTTGTTGTCAAATATGATCTCACACTGAGTCTTGTTCCTCGTGTTATTTTTCTAGTGGACACCCAACCCGACACGCACGAAGTGGATCGGAGTGAGATCCGAACTCAGATCCTGCTGGCCACCGCCTCCTCTGCCCTGAAAGGCCGCTACAGTTTCACCCACATGCTAACAGAGGTCAGACTACACAATGAAAAGCAGCCGTGTTCGACAGCTAACATACGTGATTTTATTTATCTGTTTCATTCATAGCTGTGGTGTAACACAAGATCATTGTTTCAATTCATTTTGTCCAAATATTTAAAAAGAAAATCATCACTTTTTTGTTTGAGTCGACCAGTTTAATTACCACTAAACGTTGATGAATCTTTCTATGTGCAGAGGGAACAGGGCAGATGTAGAGGTTCCAGTTTTTCCCACGGAGAGTGCAGTCGTATCCGCACACAGTGAGTAGCTTTACATTTTATCCACCAAATTATCACTAGAGGACACAGAAAGACTCACATTAGTCTGATCAGTTGGTTTAATTACAAAAAAAAAATCTTGATTGAGCATAAACTCCCGTTGAATTTTGTGTGAGTCATCGGTGTGTAGATCATGTGAAAATGTACTATCCACTAGAGATGGAGAGGGACTATATATTAAGATACTGACCCTTGTGGTCCTTTTGCAGCTTCCTGCCAAACTATGTGTCCCACAAGGATACATACCAGCAGAAAGCCTTCTGTGGAGTGTACAGCGAGGATGGCCACATGTTCCTCTCCGCCTGCCAAGGTAAATAACTTGAGATCCAACGCGAGAACCCAGAGTAGCCGAATCAGATCTGACGATAATTCTACTGCTGACGCCACCAGATCACCGCGGCCATTCATGCAGCGTCGTGGTCGGGCACAGACGACCGTTGTTTGACATTTGACATCTTTTGAGGCAACATAAATCATGTGATGTCAAAATAGCAGAAAGCTAACTGAAAATAGCAGTTGTTCAATTTGCGACTATTTCCTGATTTACTGTGTGACTTCTGCTTTAATAAAGTAGCTGCTTTGTGAGCAAACAATGGAGGCGAGGGACGACTGGTCTGTCTGCCACCTGCCTCCCTGTACCCTGATTACAGTATTTTATTCTCATCGCTCTGATGATGAGCTGCTGTAGGAGCCAGATACCAGCGTGAGGGTTTAAAGCTGGGGTGGGCAGTACTTTTGGCAATCACTGATCAAAAATTCAATAACAACCTTTTAACTCAAATGGTTTGAGAGGAAGCTAGATCTCTGCTTAAATTTCTAAATGTAGGTTAGTTTGTGTAGGTGGATTTGCATGCTGCTGATGTATGTTGCACATGTGTATGAATGCATTCAGCTCATCCAGTGGGACGGGGTTAGGACAGAAAGCTGACAGGGGAGAGCTGCAGGAGGTGTTTTGTAGTGCTTTCTCCAGATTTCTGCCTACCACAGCTTTAATTGTGTCCCTAAATGAGTGACCAGTAGACGGACTAACTCCCTCTCAGCTTGTAGTTCCAGTCTTGACAATGAAGAAAATTAGAATTTGTAAGAGCCACACTTGAGTCCCTTCAAAATAAGTGCATCTTTTATTGACAGAAGTGTTTTGTTTTTTTCTTATGTTGCTTGCTGCAGACCAGAACATCCGCTTGTATGACACCACCAGGGGACGCTTTCACCTGCGGCGAACAGTGAAGGCCCGCGACGTGGGCTGGAGTGTATTGGACGTCTGCTTCACCCCAGATGCTCACCACGTGCTCTACTCCAGCTGGTCTGACTACAGTAAGGCTGGGGGGCCTGTGCGCGATGAAACGAGACAACAGAACAGCCAGTCATAGTGTTTCTGGATGTTTGAACGAATGCCGAACACACGCAGCCATTCGTTTCTTTCTTAGTGTAATCGACTTGTTTCTTAGACTCCTAACAAACTGCACCTTGCTTCTCTTGTAACCCAACAGAACTGCATTCGTATGCGTCTCAGCTGAGCTCTATGTACGTTTGTTATGCGCAGATGAACAGAGCTTGGAGAAAAAAACAGCAGTTATTTCACTAAACATCTGTCTGTAGTTATTGCGACCGTGAACCAAATGTTTCAAGAATTCGATTTCTGTTTTTTTCACGCTGAAAAAAGTATAGACGTAATAGATAGCACCTGGTGTAGTCGGAGCATCCTGGGACACAAGGTCGTCTAGGACTGCTTCTAATTTCTTGAAATTACCTTTTTTTTTTTTAATGTTTGTGTTGTATACACCGATCAGCCACAGCATTTAAACCACCTGCCTGATATCGTGTAGTTTCCTCTTGTGCTGCCAAAACACACGCCAGCAGGCAATTGACACAAGACCTCCGGGGTCGTCCTCCGGCGTCTGGCACGTGGATGCTAGCGACACATCCTTCGTGTCCTGTGGGTTGCAGGCCTTCGTGGACTGGGCTCAGACTGGGATCTGGGGAGTTTGGAGGCTGGATCAACACCTTGGTCTCAGCAGTTTTAGCAGCGAGACAAGGGCACGCTGTCCCGTCATTAACATAGCAGGTGCACTTTTCGACTCTAACGATGTTTAAGTGACGTCCACGTGAATGGCAGCACTCAGGGAAGGTTTCCCAGCAGAACGTTGATGATCGATGTCAGTCAGCTGTGGTTTCATGTTATGGCTGATTGTTTACCTAACTGCTGTTTAGTTTCAATGTCTTGAATCCTGAAGTATGTACTTATATCAGGCCTTTATATATATAATCTATAGCACACTGCTGCTGTTAAAAAAACCCACAGTGCTGTTTTGTGTTTTCTAGATAGTATGTTGGCGAGCTGCTCGCTGGTGATGACGCAAAAATGATTCATAGGTGTTTAAAATCTCACCTTAAATCTCACTGTGGCTGAAACTTGAGATTAATAAAGAAATACTGAATGTGGAGCAAACTGGTAAACAGGGAGAAGTGGTTTAATTAACAAGGGAGTGATTTCTGTCACAATCTAAGCGCTGTTGCTTGGCAATGTTCGGCAAAACTGGCAAGAGTTGCATGTTTTTTTTTGTTTTTTTCCCCGTAGCCGAGCAGATCCCTTAACTATGTTCTCAGAGAGCACTGTACATTTTTATCTTTGCAACGTTCAGCCGCCTGACATGATAAATGTAGTGTGCACGCCGTGTTGTTTTATATTCATACGTTCTCTCTCCTTGTGTCTCCCCGCAGTTCACTTGTGCAGTATCGAAGGAGACAGTGAAAACCACACCGCCCTGGACCTCAAGTTAGTGTTTCCCTCATAGTAACTTATAACATTACGGAGCAGGTAATCTATCATTCCTTACCAGCCGGCCCTCCTCTCCCTTCATTACCACCTGGATGAATGATGCTGTCAGAACCCGTCACCCCGACATCCATCCTCTCGCTCCGTGTGTGTGTCCCGTTGGTTAAACGGAGAGTTCATTATTCCAACAAAGCACCGTCATTAAACTCATAGCACTCCTATTAATAACATTGTTTAAGAGGGGATGCGTGCTTTCATTGAGCTTTTTTTTCGGTGTGGGGTGGCGTACAGTAGACATCGGTAGAGTTGTGATTCACAAATTGTGTCATCGCCGCAGAGTCAAACCTGCCTGTGTGTGTGTGTGCTGTTGTGCTTTGTAGTCCAGATGAGAGGAGGTTCTGTGTGTTCTCGCTGGCTGCGTCCACAGATGGCAAAGAGATCCTGGGAGGGTGAGCACAATTTATGTTTCAAGGCAGTGACTGACAGAGTTCAAACCAGCACTGAAGCCTCTTTCAGAAATGTAAATTGGAGCGTGTTCTTCTGCTCTAAGTGGAAGTTAAACGCAATGACGACGACGGTTAATATTAAAACAAAGCCCGTTAGGTTTAACGTGTTTTCTCAGCTTTTCTTCTCTTTTCTTTCAGAGCTAACGATGGCTGCCTCTACGTTTTTGATCTGGAGCAGAACAAACGAACGCTGAAGGTCAGTGTGCCTTTGAGTACGCTCGTGGTTTGTGCTCCCTTTTTGCTTTTACCCGTCTCGGCGTCCCGTCCACCGCTGTCTGTTTGGGCGCTATCCTGCGGTCAAGGTGAGCGCAGACACGGCGCAGCTAAAAGTGTGCCAGCTTACATAAAGTTTTACACCATCCTGCTGTCTGGTACAGCAGCACAGAGTCCAGTTCCACCCCGCGGTGGGACGGCGGGGGTTAAATCCACCTCCCTCCTCCTCCCACAGCCGCCCTCTGCGTAGAAGTCACCAGATGACCTCCACCATCTGCTCCACCACTGTCGTACGCTCTTCCTCAGGCTGTCCCTCCCATTACCCCAGCGTTGTGTGTGTTTGTGTGCTATTTTTTCCCTCCCTTCATGCGTGGAGCTTCTTACTATCACACACCTCATAAAAAAAGCAGAACCAACCATACTGCTGTAATTACCTGCAGTGTTTTTAGCTGGATGCTAATGTAGCCATGCTATCATGTTTGCAGTGGCTCTGTTCACAACTGGCATGGACCCTTACAGAACTCTAATATAGGCGTAGATGCAGCTGAGGTCCGATCTCTCAGGTTGCATTAGAAGAAGGTCTATGTTCACCTTCGTTCTTTTAGCTTTCTGCAAACATGTATCGGGCCTCCTCAGCTGACCTCCTCATGCCATTGGCTGCATTTGTCCACGAACATTCCTAAAAGCCCATTCAGCTATCCTAAGAGTAATTCAGACATCTACTGGCCATGGTCTAGAACTAGTCCATACGCTTTTAATTTCTTCGCCTCTTATTTAATTTGCGACAGATTAAGCAAAGAAACGCATCGGCGCCGCCTCCTCGTTAAAAACGGCGACGCATTTGAAGACAGAAATAATACACGTGGTTATTTCCACTGAGAGATGAGATGAGATCAAAGGTGGTCATTTGAGACGCATGTGGAGACGCGTTCTGCGCTGACATGTTTAAAGCTGCCCACTCGTAATCAGACCTCCCATCACGCATGTTACTGCCAGGTGTGAACAGGGCCGGTGGCGATGCTGCCGTTCTGAAGTTCAGGAGGTGTCATACTTATCTTCATCAAAAACCCTCTGCGTTCATTTTTTTTTTTAACCTTGGTAACATGTTCATATGTTGTGTTTTATTCGGTGGAATCATGAGCAGAATAAGCAGTCGGCACCATGGCTGAGCATTTTTCTCACAGATTCAGTCGTCTACGGTTTCACACGTAACAAACCGAAGACACCAGCTTGCAGGATGGCGCTCTCCTCTGAATCTTTTTATTGTCACGCTTCCGCACACTCGACGAAATTACAGTCTCGGCTTTCAGCAAAAGAAAAATTGCATAAATAGACTTCCGACAGAGGCTGCAAGGTGGATCAGTGGTCAGCACCGTGGCCTCACAGCTAGAAGGTCGCCGGTTCGCGTCTCGGTTAGAATCTTTCTGCGTGGAGTCTCCATATTCGCCCCGTGCAGTGTGGGTTCTCTCCGGGTTCTCCAGCTTCCTCCCACAGTCCAGAAACATGCTGAGGTTAATTGGTGATTCTAAATTGTCCGTAGGTGTGAATGTGAGTGTGCTTGGTTGTCTGTCTCTAAGTGTAGCCCTGTGATAGACTGGTTACCTGTCCAGGTGAACCTGCCTTCACCCTGAGTCAGCTGGGATAGACTCCAGGCCCTCATAGTGAGGATTAAGGTGTAGAGATGATGGATGGATGGACGTCTGACAACCAAGTATAAACAACAAACATGTGGGAGCCGCTGCATACGTCCGCGCCGCCATCTTGAGTTTATCTTCGTCATTATTCTTCCTCAGAATCAGGTTGAGGTTCAAACGTGTGCTGAACTACTTCAACACTACAACTTGTGTGGCTTGTTGTACTTTACCAGTGTTTGAGCAGAGTGGTAGGTTAGCTGCTGCGCTCCAGTAGAGAAAGGTGGAGAATTCATAGAGACGTTACATCGAAGTCATTTTAAGGCAAAGACAAATCATTTTAAAGGAAAAAAAAAATCTTCTCAATATGTCACTTTGATGCACTGAGATGAGTTTTTAGGAACTCAGTCAATGACCGGAGAGGGACTCGAGGTGTATTACGATGCTAACATTTGCTAATTGATGGCGCTGGAAGAAAACTCAGACGATCATAAAAGTCAGTAGAATTAATTCTAGCGGGACCATGAATACAAAATTTTATGCATCGATCTGCATAAAATTTGGACTGACTGACCAGCAGCCAGACCAACATTTCCACGTCTAGAGCGATGAGACTGAACACAGTCTTACTCGACTCCCTTTCTGCAGACTGGAGTCGTTTTGCAGCTACATTTCTACACAATATATAAACATTTACCTTCTGTATGATATTGATAAAGACCAACCTCTGTAAGGTTTTGAGCCATTGCACTGACACACACGTCCCTCCATCACTCAGTCAGTCCGTCCTGTATGGTCACATTTCTAAAGCCGTCTGCTGCAGACAAATGTACCGATAAAGTAAATGTCTGAGCTTCAGTGCGCTTCAGTCTTGCAGAAAATGGGTCTGCCATTACCGCTGTGCACGCACAGACATGCACAGCCACAGAAAGACTTTTTTTTTTACACAAACATGTGTATTCCAACCTTTCTCCCTCACAAAGGAAATCAGACACACACACACTCTGCACGGCAAACACTGACTCTCTTTCTTCGTCTGCCCTCGTCAGATTGATGCCCACGAGGACGATGTGAATGCGGTGGCGTTCGCCGACAGCTCGTCCCAGCTGCTCTTCTCTGGCAGCGACGACGCTCTGTGCAAGGTGTGGGACAGACGGACGCTGCGGGAGGACAGACCGCAGCCTGTCGGACAGCTGGCCGGCCACCGAGACGGCATCACCTTCATCCACAGCAAGGTGGGGGGTCGGAGAGACGAGCGCTGCTGCTATTTTATCACTCTGTCAATAAAAAGTTCCCCAAATACTCCCGTGTAGTTGGACGACGGGATGGGAGCTGATTAAATGACAATATTAGCTCAGCACTGTGTGTTGGTTTAACACTCGGCTTTGTTTTCTTTTGTTTTTCTTTTAAATCTGGTCATCTTATTCGCCGTGCCAGGGTGATGCGCGCTATCTGATCAGCAACTCGAAGGACCAGTCCATCAAGCTCTGGGATGTCAGGAAGTTCTCACCCAAAGAGGGATTGGCAGCTTCCCGCCTGGCCGTCACCCAACAAAACTGGGATTACCGCTGGCAGCAGGTTCCCCAGAGAGGTGAGCAGGGGAGGAGGAACGAGGAGGAGGAGGAGGAGGAGGCGGCGACTGGCGGGGAATGAGTCAGAAGCAGAGGAGACAAGGAATGGAAGTTGGAGGACGAGAGGAGGAGAGGTCAGACGGAGGGAGAATAGAGAAGGAGATAAAGATGAAATGACGTTATAAAAGAAGAGGGAGAGAGAAGAGGGCGAGTGACAGGAAGATGAAACGTCTGTGTGTGTGTGTGTGTGTGTGTGTGTGAGAGGGTAAAAGGATGTGACAGTAAAACTATGCATAGGGAGATGAGTGATTACCGTCACTAGTCAAAGGAGAGGGAAGGCGTAGAGGGGAGGTGAAGGATAGGAGCTCAGATAATGAGACGGAGTAGGGGGAGGGAGGAGGAGATAAAAACGTAGTTCTGCACTTTGGGCGGCTTGTTGTCGGTGTGTGTTTTGGATAACAGCAGCACGGAGGTCAGGTGAACTTGTAGAGGTTGAAAAGGGCGAAAAATTCTTGAAAAATCTCCAGAGAAAAAGTGCACTATTGTTTTAACTGCGTTGTGTTTGTTTACTCGCAGCCTTGAAGAGACACAAGCTGACCGGCGACACCTCGGTGATGACGTACCGCGGCCACGGCGTCCTGCACACCCTCATCCGCTGCCGGTTCTCGCCGGAGTTCAGCACCGGCCAGAGGTTCATCTACTCTGGCTGCTCCACCGGCAAGATCATCAGTGAGTCCCAGCGTCTGTGTGTGAACGTCGGTGTGTACGCCTGATTGTTGGTCCAACGCCAATCTGCTGTTTACAGTTTACGACGTGCTGACCGGCACGGTGGTGTCCAGGCTGTCGGGCCACGACGCCTGCGTGAGGGACGTCAGCTGGCACCCGTACGAGGACAACATCATCAGCAGCTCCGTGAGTGCCGTTAATGCAAAGCGTCCCGCTGGAATCAATGCGTAAAAGCTTCCCGTCACAAACATCACATTAAATCCTAAGACGGCCATTTTCAGAAGTTGTAAAGGGTCTTAATTGAGCAGCGTTACACCAGACAGTCTGAGAATCTGATACGTTTTCTGGTAATTATGAGGATTAAAGTGGACCATTTGCAGAAAAAAAAAAAAACTCGCATATTGCAGTAAATCGGACTTTTCAGCAGTTTCTCATCAGCCGAACAGGAAGTCAGACTCTTTTGTTTTTGCAAAATGGAAAACGGCATGAAAGCAGCAGCAGAAAGTGAAATGTTTTGACTACGAGAGGAGGCAAAGCGTCTTCAGATATGTTTCTATTAGTGGACAGACGTTACTGCCTCAAAGTTATTTAAGATAATTTCTGAAAACATGCATTTGAAGACGCTGATAGAATGTGGATGCCTTGAACACAGCTCGCTCTCTGCCTGACTAATGAAGTGCTGCTTCTTTTACACATGGCGTCAAAACCTGCTGGATGAAACTACAAAGATGGCGTAAAGCGTGCCGGCATCTCTGAATAGGTATCGCAGGATTAATTAGATGTGATCTCCCACCAGACGAGCCTTTTAGCACAATTAATAATAAAAATAATAATTGATCAGATTTATATGGTGCTTTTCTAGACACTCCACTACAATTGTAGCCACAGCTGCCCTGGGGCAGACCGACAGAGGCCTGGCTGCCATTCTGCCCCTCTGACCACCGCCTCAAACAATCCATTCATGTGCATTCACATTAGGCAAGGTGGTTGAAGTGTCTTGCCCAACCGTTGACCTTCCGATCATTGACCGACCCGCTCTACCACCTGAGCCACAGCCGCCCCCATTTAAAGAAATAATCTCCCTTCGTACTAGCGCTCCTCTAAAAGCTCATCACATGACTTTCTCGTGAGCTGGGTGTTCCTGTTCCAGGGTAAGAACGAAGCAGGAAGTTGGCTGAAGGAAGAAAACAATGGCGAAAGTAAGATCAGATTTCTTTGCTTAAACCGACAAGGAGACGGAACCGTGACTGAAAATGAGTCTCTCAGGCTTTACATCTGGGCTGGAGGTACCGACCCAACCTGCCGTAACCTCCGGTCCCAGCAGAACATCCCTCCCAGTGCTGACTTGTACAATCTAGCATCAGCCGTCTTTCAGGAAAGGGTAATGTGATATGGGCACGACGGATCAGCGAGGGCCAGGGGACGTAAACGAGCCAGTTACAGGGCGAACATGGGTGTTGGTGTCGTCGTTTCTAAAAGCTGAGAGGCTCGAGGTAGAACGGAGACAGCGGTGTGGCCCAAAGGCTCTGTTTTAGACACAAGAACAGTTTTAATGTTCTGTGTAAATGCTGCAGAAGTTCTAAGTTTCGTTAGCGTGGATGTAGCCTACAGAGAATATGTCAGTTTTATTTAAATAAATCCCAGAGTGCTGTGTGTTGCCCGACCAAGTTAACGCAAGTCACTGAAAAACTGTGGAGTAAAAAAAACCCTCTAAGGACTACAGGACAGCAGCAGAAGGTTCTGATGCGTTTGATTTAACTCCTGTGTTTACCTGTGACCCGGCTCATCCTCTGCTGTCGTGTGTCCACAGTGGGACGGGGCGGTCCGAATGTGGGAGCACAGACAGACTCACCCTCTGGAGGAGGAGAGGGAGCGGGAGAGGGACTGACGAAGGCAGAAACCCGGCGAGACCAGAGGAGACAAAGGAAACGACGTCGCCGCCGCAGACGGGGTGAAGTGAGCCCAAAACACAGGAGGGCAGTAAGCTCAGGCGGACCGGGAGAGACTCAAACGTTTTTTTAATTCAATGCTGGATATTAATGATTACAATTATAGCGTGGCTGTGAAGTGTTCCTTTGGAAGGCCTCGTCGCCTCAACAGCGTCCGGTGCCGGTCGGAGCACCGTGGGAGCGGGTCGCGGCCCGCTTCTGTATTTCCTTTGTTTGTTTTTTGCCTCACTGTCTTGCGCAGAATCCGCAGGCCGAAGCTTTTGATCCGGGCCTGAAACACATCCCTTAAAATGTGCTGAAGCTCAACGCGCTAAGCACCGCACTTAATGAGCTACAAAACGTAATGATAGGCTAGCGATGTAATGAGCGGGGTGTGGCGGGGAGGACGCCACCACGATCACTTTGTATAAATGTATAGTATTTTAATGGTATGTGCATTCAGGGAGCGTCTCTAGGTAGCTGTCAGTGTGCTGATTTGGCATCAGTTTGACTCTGCTGTTATGAATAGCACGAGCTGCGTCCGATTTTAGGGGCCGCCACGTTTTAAGTCCACATTTAAAGATCGAGTATATAATTATTCTGTTCATTTCTAGACTCCTAATCCTGGTAATCACGTAACTTTCACACGTTCTCTGTGGCCGACTCACATGTCCAGCACGCTAACTGGACCAGCCCTGTTCTGGTTGTAACGTTGAACGCTCTGGTTCCTGTTCAGGCCTAACGGTGCCACTCCTGCATTCAGACACAGCAGCGCTCTGAGGTCTTATTACTGGTCCTGGATCAGCACTCAGTTTCTACAAACACAGGCGTTGATTTAAGAAGTAATCTTATCGGCCGATTCAAAGCTGTGATTCGTGTAAAAGATTCAAAAGATCACATGACGGGACTCGGGGAAGAGGCTGGAGGTGGTTCAGAAGCTCCACACTGATCTGTTTATGCAATCTTCAGGTGTTTATACCAAAACCCACACGTCACTCTCAGACCGTTGTTTTACAGTAACAATAAAAACCTTTCTTTAAATGTACCACAAACGCTTCACGCTGTTTTTTTTTTTTTATAATAATCGACTCTTTCGGGTTTTAAACATGCAAAAGTTCCACACAGATGAAGATTCACGCCTTGTTTACGGCGAGACGGGACGCATCTTGTCCATTTTATGTGCTGAACTCCGGCTGCCAGATATCCATTAGCCTGTAGCGCGCTCACACACACACACACACACACACACACAGACAAGTGACAATTATCTGCTATGGGAGCCGTATCAAAGTTGCCTGAAGGTCATTGTAATGACAGCAATGCAGTAAGTGCTCTAAAATTAGACCGAGATTCTTTGGCATGTCTGGTTTCATTTACTGTTCCTGCTTAATGCAGATTTATTTCTCATAACGGCCTCCCGACACCACATTGGTGGATTGTAGCGCAACGTTCCAGTTTGAATACTTAAAATAGTGTTTTTTCATTAATTAGGAAGAGGAGCTTACAGTGTTTAGTAGTTTTAAAGAGCTCGTATGAGGTTTTTTTTCAGTTTTCCCTGTCTTTAGTTGGTCTATAGTTGTTTATTTGTGCATAAAAAACAAACTTACGGCAGCAGAAGTCGACGCTAAACGCCTCCTCAGCTCCTAGTTTAACACAACCTTAAAGCTAGCGAGCAGTGTTTCCACAGAACTGTCACGCAAAGTTTTGAAACGCCGCAAAAACAATTAGTTTCTCCTTCAAGTGTTCCGGAGCAAATAAACCAGGCTGCATAATTTATTTGTAAGTAGCCTGTTGTATAGATGACTTAGACTGACTTTATTCATCTCAGAGGTGTTACAGCAGCATGACTGTTCAACAAAGGAGGTAAACAAAGCAAAGAGACAACTCAGAATATTAGAGTATAAAATGAAGGTAAAATTAAATATAATATAGAAGAAAGTAAACTAAATTTACAAGAATATATGAGAGAGATACAAAAATGTGCAAATGATAATGTGCTATAATATGATATAATAATCATAATAATAATAATAATAATAATACGCTGCTTAGATTGAAGCATGAAGGAGTCTTTTTGCGGTCGGGAGGAAAGACGACCTGTAACTTTACTTTACACATGGCTGCAACAATCGGTTAAAAAAAGCCAGAAATAAACCAGCTGTTTGCCAACCGCTAAGAAAACTCAAAGAAGAAGAAGAAGAAGAAGACACAAAAGGAACTTTGGGTATCTACGAGAGAGAAATGGAGAAAAGTCTTGAGGAAGTGGGAAAGCTGTGATTATTCTTTCATATTAGACAATGAAGGAAGTGAACAGCTGATCTGATCTGATGTGAGTTAAATGATCAACAAGTGTTTCTGTCTCCCATGAAGCACTTTTTAAGAAAAACAAGCAAATGTAAAAAAAACCTTTTTGGAGAATTTTTCCGTCTTCTTTTGCCTTTTCCGTTAACTTTGTTTTTTCTTCTAATGCCTCACATTAAATTAAATTCATATGCAAATACTCAGGCTGCAGGTGTCTTGGTGGTTAGCATCGTCGCCTCGCAGCTAGAAGGTCGCTGGTTTGCGGACACCCGGGATCTTCCTGCGTGGAGTCTCCATGTTCGCCCCGTGCAGCGTGGGTTCTCTCCGGGTTCTCCGGCTTCCTCCCACAGTCCAGAAACATGCTGAGGTTAATTGGTGATTGTAAATTGTCCGTAGGTGTGAATGTGAGTGTGCTTGGTTGTCTGTCTCTAAGTGTAGCCCTGTGATAGACTGGTTACCTGTCCAGGTGAACCTGCCTTCACCCTGAGTCAGCTGGGATAGACTCCAGTCCCCCATGGCCCTAGTGAGGATTAAGGTGTAGAGATGATGGATGGATGGATGAAAATACTTCCCCACCAGAGACACTCATTCTACGGCTACATCTCTCTGCCTGGACTCATAGATCTGAGATGATAGAACATAACCAACGTTACCGGACTTTGGTCACTGCAGCTGACCAATCAGAGCAGACCGGACTTTCAGGTGAGGCGTCTTAAAGAGACAGGAGCTAAAACGGAGTGTTTCAGAGAGACGATAAGAAGAGGAGCCGCAGCAACGTACGACGCAAGTAAACATGTTCCAGCCGAGCCAAGAAATAATCTGATAAATCCGTAGATGTGCATCATATGTGCTCCTTAAATGAAAGTTTGCCTTTTGATCACTGACAAGGCAGAAAACAGTGTTAAAGCTTCACTCCTTACATGTTGTGTTACATTAAAAAAAAAAAAAAAAACAATGAACTAACTCTGAGTTTGGATCAGGAGTCCATCGTGGTCGGAGCACCGGTGCCCTGGCTGGTGAAAACAGCACCAGTCCACTTTTATTGAGCATGAATCCCACGGAAAGACTAAATTTAGTCCATTTGTCTGTGAGGGTTGAAGAGGTTTAGGAGGCTCTGGCCTGAGGACTGGGCCTGGAAATGAAAAAGACTCAAAGTGCTGCGAGGAACGCAGCTGTTAGCGGCGCCAAATGCAGGCTGGCATCAGTTTATAACTTAAATTAGTTTTGGCTCCAACAGCTGATTCTAAGTATGGAGAGACGGAGAAGCAGCCAAATCATCCATTTTATCTCCGGAGCATTCTGACATAAAATGGAGATGCAAATGTCAGCGAGCAGCGTTGCATCACAGCACCGACTGCAAACTGTTTTAATTTCAAGCCGCTGGTTCAGTTTCGTGTCACCGACATAAATGAACACGTTCATGTCTGGTGTTTGAGCACTGCTTTGAAAATAATGGGGTCAGTTACAGCAGCAGCCATCTCCTGTTTCAGCCTGTGTTCTGAGGGGGGATGGGTTTGGAGGGTAAAGGGGACAGAGGAGTTGTATTTTTATAAACCATGTGCTCTCCAGCATGCCTGACGGTGAGAGAGTGGAGCTGCTGTGTCTTCCACAGACAAAAGAAACTCCAACAGGGCTCCAGCCGACACAAAGAGAGGACAGGAGGACATCTGTGAAAGTTAAATAACAATAAGAGGCGTCTCGGAGAAGACAGACGGGCCGAATCAACATGGATCTGAAGGCTGAGGACTCCTCCACCGGCCTCGCGTCAGACATCAGCCTGCAGAAACTACAGAGGATGGCCGCGGAGCTGACGCTGCCGGGAAGATTCATCGTCAGACTCCTGAACGCCGCTCTGGAGTTCGTCACCAACTTGTTAGCCGGAGTTTTAGGGAGCAGCCTGGTCAGGAGACATTTCCACCTGATGCTGTCGGGCCTCGTCCTCTTCGGGCCTTTGCTCAGTTTCTGGGTTTCAAAGTACAGCATCTTTGCAAACAGCAACCACTACCTGTACAGGTGAGAGGAGGACTTCATGTGCTTTATGTATTTTATACAAACAGCTGAAATCAGTGACGTTGACTCACTTTGTCCTGAATGAGCGTCCTGAAGGAACCAAATGTCACAAAACTCACCTGTTGCCTTGAGTTTAGAGTTTACAGCCACAAACAGGAATCTGTTAGCTGCTTATTATGACTTTAGACTGGCTCAGGCATGATTTGATTTATTACAAAGTCAGTGCATTACAGATTGCAAGAGCAAATCAAAGTACAGAACAGCAGGCCGCCTTTACTGCCGTGTGTTGTGCAGAGTACAACAAAGTTGGAGGTTGTGTAACTTTGCAGTCATGTTACTGTTTCTAAATGTGCTAAAAATAACAATTATTGCACAAAACTGAATGAAAATTATTGCACAAGAATAAAAAAAAAACAGAACTAGAGAGCCGTGAGCCACTGGTGCACTGTTTGTACAGAAATACAGCATGAAAGGAAGAATTAATTTAACATATTTTTGATGCTGACGTCAACCAACTGATTTATGCAGCTTCACTGGTTCATGTTTTACTGACCTGTGTGCTCCCATGGTGCCATGTGGAGGCCAAAGTCAGACATGTGTTCATTCATCTGTCACGCTGTTTTTATTTAATTTTAATTAGTTATTAAATTATTGAGCTTTATTTTATTTTTCAAAAACACACCACACAGAGCTTTTATTCTACTTTTTGTCTTTAAAAAGTGGTATTTTACTATATTATAATAATGTTAATCTGAATCATGGCGCCTTTCCTGAAGAAACTGATGTTTAGAGGTTATACAGACAAATTTATTCATAGCCTCCCATTAAAGAAGGAAAAAAACAGCTTCAGTCACTGAAATAAGGTGAAACTGAAAAAAGTAATAATGAATAAAAATTTAATGAACATCATGATGTTGCTTTGAATTGTGGTTCAACAGAAATATGAACACAAACAAACAAACAAACAAGCATGATGGGACCCATAAACTACTATTTTAGTTTTAAGCCAATCACTGCCATCAGGTGCTCTAATTTGTCCGGGACAGGATTGTTTTTTTTTTTTTTTAATTATTCTTTTCAACCACAGTTCAAAAGCAACGTCTTATTTCACTAAATAATAATTCAGCAAATTTTTATTTTTTATTACTTTTCTCATTTTCTAGTTATTTGAGTGACTGTCGTGAACTTTTCCTTTTCTTTAATGGACGGGATGAAGACGTCTGACTGTGTCGACACCTCGTCTGTCTGTGGTTCTGTTGTCGTGCTGTATTTAAGATCTGAGTGTTGATAATCACACATGTTCTGATCAAACCCTCTCACAGGAAGTTCCTGAAGTCCACCTGGGGCTGGACCTGCACCCTCACGGGCTCCTTCGTCCTCCTCCTCTCCCTCTCGGCCCGACACCCCCCCTCCCTCGCCCTGCGCCACCTCTCCCGGGTGGGGCTGGTGGGGCTGCTGTGGTGGGGCTGCCGGCGCCTCCTGACCCTGCTGGAGGACGCGGCGGGGACCTGCTACGAGCCCATGGCCGTCGCCCAGGACGCCCAGAGCCCCGCCTCCCCCGCGCAGCCTCTGCTGCTGCTGCATGAAGACCAGACCAAGGCCTCCTGCCTCAGAGCCAACATGCTGTGGAGAGGCTACGAGGTGTCCCAGGACGTCCTCATCCTCTGCCTGTGCTGCCTGCTGCTCGTGGAGGAAATGTGCGTCTTCGGTCGCCACCTGGCCCGAGGGAAGCCTCTGCAGAGGTCGCCCGGCGCCCCGTTGAGACTCGTCTTCCTCCTGTGTGCGGTTCTGCTCGTTGTGTGGTTGTTCCTGCTGCTCTGTTTGCTTGCATACTTCCCCAGCTTCCCGGCCCAGCAGCTGGGAGGAGCTCTGGGCTACCTGGGCTGGAGAGGACTCTACCAGGGCTGGTACCGGCTCAGACCGAGCTGGGGCTGCCCCGGTCTGCCAGGAGACGGGCTTTTTACCACCACAGACACCGACAAGCAGCCTCAGTAGGGTGGCATGCTTCACTAGATGAGTTGTGTTCTTTAAAGCTCAGGTCAAAATGTCAGATTTAAAATTCCCACAAAATAAACAGAAGCCGACTCAGGAATCACGTTGCTTTATTTTGTAATCTGAACCACAATGCAGGCGCAGGAATAAAATGAAGACATCAGGTGTGCTGTTACTGGATGAGAGTGTCATACTACACTTGCTGTAGCTTGTTTAAAAAAAAAAAAAAAAAGAAGAAGCCTGCAAGTGTGCCGGAGTCGTCTCAGTAGATGAGAGCTTTGCCGTCTCCTCTGGGCTTCATAATCTTGTCGTAGTTCTTGGTAATGATGTCAAACAGCACAGCCTGGAGAGAGGAACAAAGACAGTGAGCGTAACGCAGCAGCAGACGGCAGCTGATATGTAGAAAGATATAAGAAAGACAGACAGCGAGGTTAGAGAGAGCCATAAAGGAGATACGGAGCCGTAATCTCCTCCAGCAGCTCCTTTCATCATCACCTGTAACGCCTCGTTCATTAGCGGCATCAAACGCGGGAGGACGACGGAGAGACGCGAACTGATTAATGGACGGGAGACGGAGCACCAATCAATTTAACACAAGCACAGCAATTAGTTTAATTACCCTCCTATTAGGAAGGAATGGATTCCATTTAGCCTCCGTCCCCGCTGCTCGGACACGCCTGGAATATTTTACACGCGAGAGAATCAAAATACGGCGCATGATTGCACCAGATGGTGTGCTGAGCGGGACGTTTACAGTGTTTGGATGACGTGCAGTCAGAGAAACAGCGCTGAAGAGGCCTCACGGTAACAACAGGGCCGCTCCCTCTCCTCTGTCCTCCGGCTGTGACCCAGAAATTCTCAGTCTTAGTTTCTAAAACGCGAGGACAGAGGAGGCTTATCGGAGGACGCACAGGTGTCACCTGCTTATGAAGGAGGTGTGCCACGCCTCCAGTACGTTCTCGTCACATTATCGTAATGTATGTGCTGGAAGCTGTCATGAACGACGTCGTCATAGAAAACAGCGACGGGCCGAAACAAAGCATCGAACGGACGATGCAGCTGCTCCACTCCTCTCTCCTCACGTCTCTTTTGTGCCGATCACATCTCTGCTCGGGGACAAAGGGAGGAAGACAAAAGGAGAGGATGTGAAGACGAGAGGTGGGCGTCTTACGTATGTGTTGCAGATGTCCAGGACCACCAGGCGGAGCTCAAAGAACATATACAGGTCCAGCTCGTGAACCTGCTGTCTGTAGTCTCCCTGCAGCAGGAGACACACAAACAGAGAGTTTAGAAGCAAAAGAATACACACAGTTAATACACACAAACAAAACGTGTGACCTTTATGTTGCTACATCATTGAATCTGTGCACATTGACAGAAACACCAGATACTGACCACGTGGGGCATTTTGGCGGCTTTGCCCACAGCGTCGCCTCTATCGCTGTAATGTCTGATGGAACAGGAGCACAGAGGAGTCACACATCATTCAACCATCAACAGGACACACAACAATCCCTAAAACCACTGAATGCATGCGATCATCTCAGAACCGTCCAGAACTCTCGCTGTGCGTTTAGTTAATTTGCTAACTCGATGGCAGGAGGAAGGTCGGGTTCCTTCTTGTCTCAAATGCTGCATTTTCTCACTTAGAAATGTACCGCTTACTGCGTTTCCTGCTGCTGACAACACTATAAATAAAAAGCCCATAACGCCCCGTGGATCCATACAGGTCGTCAGTTATTGTGGATAATTACATTTACCTCGGGGTGGGATACGTGCGTCTACACAATAGGAAAGTCATGTTTTACCTCACCGAGGAGTGTTTTTATTGCTTGCAGCCTATTTCCCTGCGTCGTAGGGGTCTAACTGCAGTCATTATGCGTCGGGCTCTGAGTGCTTCTGAATCACAGGTGACCTACAGCTCGCTGAACGCATCCCGTTTGGATAGCGGAGCTGCTAATGTGCTGCTTCTGTGCACACGCCGTCCAACAGCTCAGACTCCTGCTTCACGGCAGCTTTTGGGGCAAACTTACAGCTTCTAGCATAACCTGATGGAGCCGAGAGGAGAGAACAAGAGGAAGGACCGCTAACATCAGCTTGTGGGCGACTGCATTCGTCACATACTTATAAAAATGTACTACCGTAATCTCTAGACTATACGCCCCTACAGTTTTCACACTGCGGCTTAAACAATGCTGCTGCTAATTTAAGGATTTTTATGAATTTGTGACATTAAGAGCGACAACGAAAGAGGAGGATGTGTGTGACGAAAGAATTCTGAGGCTGTTCAACGCCGACATTGAAGAAAATGACTTTACCGTAAATTCCGGACTATTGAGGCACCTGAATATAAGCCGCACTTTAAAAAGAAAAGTAGTTTTGTACAAATCCAGGCTGCACTTGTCTCTAAGCTGCAGGCGTCCACGTTGGAACATGAGATATTTACACAGAAAGATTTGTTAAACTTTTAATTAGATACGTACCGTAGATGCTTTTTTCTGAACACTTCCTGTAACACGGCTGGTTAAGGAAATAAAAACTGCAGCAGCTACCAGGAAAAGTCACTGATCGCTATCTTCATCTTCCTCCTGCACTAAAACCACTCCGTCATCATCAGGTTTTGCCTACGGCCTGCTCTCAGCCCTGACTGTCGACTAAATCGTGTGTCCAGCAGCCGGTTAAAGTCTGAGCCATCCAGCATTGTCCTCCTCGCCTGTGCAATCTACACCCAGGACCTTTTCAACATTTGTCCAGGTCCTCTTGGATGTTCACTTGTCGAGCAACACCTGCTTTTGCAAGGCATTGTTCTCCATGCGACACACGTGGGCCAAATACTTCAAGTCTTGTTCAAGGCAAAAATCCCTCATATGACCGGCGTTGGTGATATCCTGCAGTTTCTCGTTCAACATCTTGTAAGCCCAACTGAGCTCCTGTTCGACTTGTGAAGCTGGATCTACGGCGTTCTTTCGCTGGGTGCGAGTGGGAGCGTTTTTCCTGACGTATCCCCCGGTCGCCATCTTTCTCAGGAAGCCATTCCGCACATTCTCGATCTTTTGGAGGTCGGCTGCTGACCACTCGTGAGTCTGGATTCCATAGCAAACACGATCGCACGCACGCAGTCGAATGTTGAAAAGGCGTTGTCATATATAGCGAGGATTTGACCGAGCTCTTCGATACTAGTCGTCTTCTTCAGTGTCTTCAGGAGCTGAACAGTCTCAGAATCACTTCATCACTTCCTCAGTCTCTCTGTCGTCGTCGCTCTCAGCCTCACTTTGGTCTCGAGGCAAATTCATAAAACTCGTGAAAATCCATAAATTAGCCGCATCGTTGTTTAAGCCGCAGCGTTCAAAGAAAAAAGTAGCGGCTTATATTCTGGAATTTACGGTAGTGGTTTTCGTGTTCAGGAGGAAGATGAAGATAGCGATCAGTGACTTTTCCTGGTAGGATGCTGGAGTTTTTATTTTCTTAACCAGCCGTGTTACAGGAAGTGTTCAGAAAAAAGCATCTACGTATTTGTGTATGTTACCGGTATGTGTTTAATTAAAGGTTAAATAAATCTTTCTGTGTAAATATCTCATGTTCCAATGCCTGCAGCTTATAGACCAGTGCGGCCTGGATATGTACACACCTGGTTTCCTGTTTAAAGTCAGTGGGTGCAGCTCAATAGTCCGATCACAGTGTTTCGTGGTGGATTCTTACTTTGCCACCAGAGTCTGGAATCCTTCGACCTTGGTGCGTGTGGCGATCAACAACTCAAACACTTTCTCCTGTTGGGCGAAGACAAAAACAGGAAATTCAGCTCGATAAATGTCACTCCAACACAAGAAAATCTATCTGTCTGCAGTTTGACCACAACATTAGCAGCTACCGACCTGCACAGCCACTCCGAAGTTGTTACCGTCTTCGATTTTGGGGATTTTGAGTTGCACCCACATCGACACCTGCCAGAACAAAACTGCATTTGTCAATCACTGTAAAGTTTGGCAAAGTGGTCCTGCAACTAAAACACATCATTAATAAACAATGCATTCCTGACACATGTGCTGCACTCAGAAACCTCCACATTAAGACTGACTGACCGTGTTGAGCTTCTCCTTCAGCGTCTGGATCTCAGGTTTGACCTGCTGCAGGAGACGCTCCACTCGCTCGTTGGTGCAGATGGGACCACAAGGAGGCCCTGGAGGAGAAATGATGGAGTCGGTCACGATATCAAGTAACTGGCTTCACGTGCTTCAGAAGAAGATTTTCTTTTCAAGATTGGACAGACAGTCGTCTTTAAATGTATTCATATCCTCAAATTAAAGAATAAACATCTGAAATAAGCTGAAATTGACAAAAGTAATAATAAATAAAAATATAATGAACATCATGACGTTGCTTTTGAATTGTGGTTCAACAGAAATATTTTTTAAAACCAGCAAACCACCATGTTGGGACCCGTAAACTACTATCTAGCTGAACAACCCTTTGAGCCAATCACTGCCATCAGGTGTTTCCTGTAACTCTCAGTCAGACTTCTCACCTGTTGACAGGTGTTCTGGACCACTGCTCATCAGCAAAGGCCTCTCATTAGTCTGGGACAGTTTTGTTTTTTAAAATTATTCTTTTCAACCACAATTCAAAAGCAACGTCTCATTTCACAACATTATAATTTAGCAAATTTTTATTTATTATCACTTTTTCCAATTTCTACTTATTTGAGTGACTGTTGTGGATTTAGCCTTTTCTTTAATGGACGGGGCTGAATACATCTGAGGACGACTGGTTCACTCACACTCTTCTTGTCACAAACGATCTAATTAACGTGTGAACGCTGATTAACCCCGGTTAGAATCCTCAGTTTTAATATTAATGTTATGAAACAGCAGCAACGTCCTACATATGAGGTTCTCTCAAAGGGTTTGTAGCATAAGACAAACCTTGCATGGGTTAACCGTATCATTCACCTGTAATCAGCGGTTTATCGCTCGTCATCGCCATCTCTGTCTTTACCTGAGTCTTCGTCCTCTTTATCGCTGTCCTTGTCTTTCTTGCCCTCCTTAGCCTCCTTCTGCAGCAGAGGAACAGAAGGCATCGGGTCACAGAGTTTTACCTGCACATTAATCTCCCCGGACAGCTCACCCACTTACTTCTTTTTTCCCCTCTGGACAGTTAAATGTACATGTCAAACGTTAGGTTTTTATCTTTGCATAGTGAACGTAACCCTGCTGCATCGGCGCCTCCAGAGTTCATCATCACAAACATTCTGCCTGCCCTCCTCTAAACCCCTGTGTGCAATATGCCAGCAACTGTCGAAAATGAAGAAGATCTATGGATGAAAGCCGGATAAAATATATGATAAAAAAAAACCTGCTTTACAGTCTGTGATGATTTTTGCGCCGCACGAAGCGTCTCGAGCGTTTTTATTAAATGTGAAATACGTGTGAAATCCACAGCAGATTGAAGCATCACTTGAGATTTTTTTTTTAAAAGATCAGCCGGCATAAAAGGCCCACTCACTGACAGTTTGTAAAACAGCCCTTGGAAATTGCGCAGTGATTGGTTGCCATGGTGACCGGGGACTCGGTTTCAGTGCTCACATAATGAAGCACTAAATATAAACCGAGCCGAGGACCCCAGTCAAGAGGCTCTGCAGCAATCCTGAAGGAATCCAAAGGTTAGGAACATAAAACACACAAGGAAGTCTAGTTGTCATCAAATCCATCCTCAAACCTTCCTCTTAGTTTGGCAACAAACAAATAATAATTAGCTCTACTTCATGGAGTCATTTCAGATTTGTACACACCAGAGCTCGAGGCCCGCTCAGTGGAGACTCACCTCCTCCTTCTTCTTGCGTTTGGCCTCCTCTTTGGCTGGATCCGGTATCGGGATGTCCAGCGGTGCCTTCAAGGACGCCAGGTCATCGACGCTGAAAGATGTCTGACAGCAAACACGAGTCACACGGTGAGCGCTGTAGCTCACAATACGAGACACGACTCGATCAAGGTTGTCTCAGAGAACATTTTATAAAGACTACGTAAAATCTACGTTTTTACTTCAACATGTTCACGTGGTGGGCTGCCAGGCGGCTCGGTGGTCGCACCGCCGCCTCGCAGCGTCCCGGTGAGGACACCCGGGATCTTACTGCGTGGAGTCTCCATGTTCTCCCCGTGCAGCGTGGGTTCTCTCTGGGTTCTCCGGCTTCCTCCCACAGTCCAAAAATATCCATCCATCCATCATCTCTACACCTTAATCCTCACTGGGGGGCTGGAGTCTATCCCAGCTGACTCAGGGTGAAGGCAGGTTCACCTGGACAGGTAAGCAGTCTATCACAGGGCTACACTTAGAGACAGACAACCAAGCACACTCACATTCACACCTACGGACAATTTACAATCACCAATTAACCTCAGCATGTTTCTGGACTGTCTCTAAGTGAAGCCCTGTGATAGACTGCTTACCTGTCCAGGTGTCGGCTGGGATAGACTCCAGCCCCCTACGACCCCAGTGAGGATTAAGGTGTAGAGATGATGGATGAATGTTCAGGTGGGGTTTTTTTAATATGCTGGAACACCACAGCAGAGCATTTCCACCCTGATGCTACAACGTAATGACTCACATTTACATTTACATATATATAACTACGTTTAGGGAACCGGTTCTGCCAGCCTGCAGGGTGAGGCTGTCTGTAGGTTTAATCTTGTTTGGAATCCGTTTCCAGTTCAAACACGTATGGCTGAACCACTCCTGGGTCTCAACTTTGCATTAAAAAGCCTCGTATATGAGAGGAGACGACGGCGTAGATCTACATCAGAGCCACATTCAGGCATTATTCTCGAGAGAAAAATGTCTAAAACCGTAACTCTGACACACACAGATGAGTTCAACGGGTTAAATCAACAACCGGAGAGGAGGGCCTTCATAATCATTAATTTGGCTGAAGACCCCCCTTCAGGTTCAGGACCCCGGACCTCATCCAGTCAGATGAATACCTTCAGCAGCTTCTGCAGATCTTCAATCTTCTGAGGGAAAAATGTGGAAACCAGCTGTTCTGCCTGTAACAGGGGAAAAAAAAGAAGAGAAACTGTTCATATTAATGTGAAAAACAAATAATTAATGAGTCTGGGGAAACTTTTAGTGACTTATTACCTCCTTAGTGAGATTTTGGCAGAATTCATCCACCTGGAATAAAGAGGTGCACAGTTTAGGTGGTTTCATTTTCCGTGTTGTCAGTGCGGCTATATGAAGGATAATTAGCACGACGGTCACACAGCCGCTAATTAACGACCCGCTGCCCTCATGTGACCCCAGCTGTCGCAAAACACCGACTTATCTGAACACCAGCTCGTCTCTGAGCACAAACAAACCACAGTTTCTGGGTCAAAGCGGACCACTTCACACGTAGCTGTGCAGCCTTTTATGCTAGCAGACTGTTGCTCACCTGTTTCTGGGAGTCGAGGCGAATATCCACCGTGGCCATGTCGTCTCTGCGGAAGGAAAGTGATTTAAGTTCAGTGTGAGAAACGCTTTTAACGTAAACCGAGCAGCGGAGCGCAAGAAAAAAGCTCCTTAAATGTGTAATTCAACCCGCAGCTCGACACGCACAGACACTCACAGTTACTCAGCATTAAAAATGAAATCGAAAGTGGACCGTACTTTTCAGACAGTTCCGTACTTTCCCACTTTGAAGTCGAGCGGTCGCGGTGCATTGTGGGGCTAGTAGTTCTTTACGGCGCCCCGTTTCCGGTAACAGGCAGCGCTGAAGGGAAACGGAGTAGAAACACAAAACACAAATCTTCTGAAAGAAATGAGTCTCTGTGTTAGGACAAGCATTTTAACTGTCTGAGCATCTATGTCTGGTAACATAAAAGTGAAACTAACTAAAATTTAACATTTACAAATGATGCCTAATGATTAAAAACGTTTGTCTATCAGTTTGTATACATAATATATTACAATAATTATTAATATGTAAAGAAACTCATCTGTGTATAAAGAGAATGTCCCTAAATATTTGAAAAACAGCACCAGATATTGAAAAAGCAGAATGAATAAATTAAAAATAAATAATGCCTAAAACCAACAAATTCTGCTTATAGTTGTTAGCATATATTTATTATTAGGTATGATTTAAGAAGTGATTATTTATAATATATAAAGACACCTGTCCTTGTCTGAAAAGAATTTCTTTGCCTGATAATGAAAAATTTAAATTAATAAATGTTTGAAAACCAAACATTTATAAATAATGCTTTAAACTAATAATTTCTTTTTAATAATAGTAATTTTTTGTTCAGAGCATAACAGAGACACCAGATCCCCTCAGTGTAAGGGATCAGGAGCTCAGGTTTGTTCTTTAATCAGTCACCTGTCTGCATTTTAAAACCTTTTCCAACTTCTTCTGCAGGTAACGGCTGCGTCCATTAGGTGGTGCTGTTGCTCTAGGTGCAGTAAAGGCAGCATCTCTGAAACCAGCCACAGGTAACCGCTAATGATTAACAGCTGCTGAGCAAACACAGGCAGATAAAGGTGATTTGTTTTGTGACTGTTTTTAATCAAAATCACATGTAGAGCGTGAATGAACCGGTTAGCCTCGATGACACTTTCAACAGTTTTCCAAATTCTGCTCAGAAAGGCGACGAAGCTGATCAGTGTTTTAAATAAAATACGAAAAGACACGTGACCACGACACTGTGCAGAGCGCCACTTTAGCTCGCTATCGATCCCGAGCCAACGCCAGCGTGTTGTCCCGGCCTTCCAGGGATCTGCTGTCGTACGTCTGCTCTCGCTGCGTCTCTTTGATCAGGAGCTGCGTGGACGGAGGCGGCAGCCAGGTTAAAGTCTAAAACACATCCTGAGTGGACAGAAAGGACGTCAGAGCCTCCCATTGTAAACAGAGTCGTGTGTCGCGTAATCATACGCCAGCGTACTCTGTGTCAAGACTTCACCTGGTGAATCTGTCACGTCAAACCCTGACAGGAGATCGATAAACCCCCACAGAGGTGTTTCTAATTAGGTGACGACTTGCTGTTAAATCTTTGAGCTGCGTGCTCGTCGCTTCCTCCTGATTACTGTCACGTATAAATGTTTTAATAGCTGCTTGACCATCTGCAGTTTCGCACGGCGTCACAAAATGATGTTTACTCGTGATGTAACATCCAAGGTTGGATCCAAAGGGCAAAGGCTGCACTAGTTTACAGAGTGAGCACCATTAGTTATTGACTCCATGATTTGATTGGAGTGGGTGAGTGATTAAAACGGCTGCTCAGCTCGGGGATGCTGTTGAGAAACACTCCGGACAAAGACCAGAACGAGAATGGGAAGAGAAGACTTCAGGATGAGGCCGTGTCTGTAAATTATCTCACTGTACAGCGTTTAAAAAATTCTAGGATTTCTTCACAGTCCTGCACTTATTAACTGAGCGTATGCAGCCACATGCTCTCATGTCTGATTCACTGGCACTGAACCAAAAGTCCTCCTGTATAAGTCATGTACAGTGTATGGATGAACTTTGCTTTTGGATCTTTCTTTTAATGTGAGGGGCAACAGTTTTACTCAATCTGTTTTGTATTCTGAGTTATTTCAGACAACAGAGACTTCAATCCAAACCATATTCTGGCCTGTTAACAATTAGCATATGTGTTGCTATGAGCAAGACATGCTATTATCAGCAACATGAATCAAAAAAGATGCGTGCAGAATGGGTTAGGGTTATTGTTTTACTGTCGATGCTTGAGATGGAGCCAGTTTGAAC
The DNA here is from genome assembly GCF_000690725.1 of Stegastes partitus. NCBI lineage: Eukaryota > Metazoa > Chordata > Actinopteri > Pomacentridae > Stegastes > Stegastes partitus. Next base: position 20,808 of record NW_007578563.1, on the reverse strand, counting down.
CACTTCACGTACAGTTTTGTATGATTAGTGATGATTAGACTTGGAGCTGTGGGATCATTGACGGGGTAGGAAAAGGGGGAAAGTGGTTCCTGCTGCACAACTGTGTTAATTTTCTAATTTCTGTTTACAGTCTCTGATGTTCTGTGCAATATTTTTCCTTCTGGGCCTCAAACAATGACTTCGATGTGACCTTTGGAGAGGTTTGGGTCAAATATTAAAGGAAAAACCTGACATCCCAAAACGCTTCCACACAGGTGCACTGTATGGTACAGGTAAACATCCATCCATCATCTCTACACTGCTTAATCCTCACTAGGGTCATGGGGGGCTGGAGTCTATCCCAGCTGACTCAGGGTGAAGGCAGGTTCACCTGGACAGGTAACCAGTCTATCACAGGGCTACACTTAGAGACAGACAACCAAGCACACTCACATTCACACCTACGGACAATTTAGAATCACCAATTAGCCTCAGCATGTTTCTGGACTGTGGGAGGAAGCCGGAGAACCCGGAGAGAACCCACGCTGCACGGGGAGAACATGGAGACTCCCGGGTGTCACCAGGACGCAAACCGGCGACCTTCTAGCTGCGAGGCGACGGTGCTAACCACCGATCCACCTTGCAGCCCACAGTGAAACATTTAACATCCAATCCCGTTCTGTGGTACGTATAAAACTCCTGAGCAGACCCAGTTGATTCTGATTTTTACTCAGGATGGCAAAAGGAAAAGATCTAAGTCACTCTGTCAGAGGGTCCATTGTTGGGGCTCAGATGGCAGGAGCTTCAGTCACAACCACTGCTCAGCTGGCTCATGTTTTATTAGGAGCAGAGAAACAGACAATCAGCTCCTCCTGAGGCGACTGAACACCAGCGTAGGACTGTGACCAAGACCCGCCTGGTGACAATTACACAGAGAGGGATATTTTAGTTGGGTTGCACGACACAAACCCCTCATTACAGGAATGAATGCACATTAAGAGTTCAACCCAAAGACGCTGGTCTGCACAGATGTGGAAGCAAATGATATGGTCCGATGAGTCATCCTTCATCATATCTTGATGAGTGCATGTGTGGCGTCCTCTTGTCCTCTACGGTGAGAGGTTCTGGTGGCCATGTTAGACTGTGGGGGTCTGGTTTGGGTCCACTGGCTTCTTCTGAGGGAGAAGTCACTGCAACCTAATGTAAAGTTGTTCTGAGTAATCAGCTTCATCCTATGGGGAAACATTTCTATGCTGATGAGAGCGACCTATTCCAGGATGACAGCGTCTCAGTCCACAGGGAACTGAAAGGTCTGATGAGTACGGACGTGATGTGAATCATATGCTGTGGCCTTTACAGGACCAGATCTAAAACCAGGGCACCACTTATGGGAGGTTCTGTGCCACGACCGTCATCAAAACACCAACTGAGGGGATAACTTTGAGAAGAACTGCATCAATCCCTCCAGTACAGTTCAGAAACTTGGAGAATCATCGCCAACAAGTTGTCCTGGCTGCACATGATGACGCAACACCTTACTGAACTATACAGGACTGCTGCAAGTTTGGCGTTCACCGAAACCTGGCTAAGCAGCTATGACAGCCACAGGGGCTTTGGGACACCAATAAGGCTCCACCGTGACAGTCAGCTGACGGGGAACTCCCAGGAAGGAAGTCTACATCCAGCCTAAAGCAAAGGCAGCTGCAGCTTCAGCCCACATCAGGATGGACACGCTTAACAGATGGAATTCGTCCTTGGCAATTTTATGAATCTATTTGTTCATTTCTGTTTTATTTTTATGGTAATTCTTGTTTTTTTGATGTCTTTATATTAAATAGTCATTGAGCTTGAATGAAGACTCTTCATGGGTGGTCTGCTTCCGTTCTATCACCCCTTCATATGCATGCATACAGTACATTTATTCTCATCTCATTCTTTTAAGGTAAACATATTTAAAACGACCTTAAATGCAAAACTTGTGTCCCACAGAAAGCAGGCAGCATTCACCCTTCTTCTATCTGTTTCTTTAAAGTCAGTCAGCCTGAACATCGTTTGCATCTCATGGTTCAGAAAGTCCATTGGTTGTTTTCTTCACACTGTTTGCTGTCATTCAGACGGTTTCAGAAGGTTTGCTGGTGGCTCCTGTCCCACAGAAACATCTCAAGAGTTAGCTTCAAGTAACTACACATGGGCAGCCATTAGAAAACAAATAAGAATTAATTAAATAAGAATGCTGCCTCTCAAAGGTCACATATCAAATTACAGAAGAGCTCTGTTTGGTTGTTTTTCTAGGTTTTTTTCGCCCCTTGCTGGATGTGTGAATGCTCCCATTGACAGCCCTGGAGTGCAGCGGTGGACATACAGCATGCATGCATCACCTCCCAGTGAATGTGTGTCTGTGTTAACCATGTGTCTCTGCTGGGCTGCTGACTCTGCAGCGCCTATCAGGGAACACGAGGGCTGAAGTTTAACCAGCCTGTTGGACTCTATCTCTCTTTATCTCCTATCTACAGTATCTCCTTCTGCTCAGCCCACCGCCCTCCACTTCCCCTCGCTCTCACAGCTGAGTGAGTGCGTTACCAAAGAGAGGGAAAAAATAAAATAACAGGAAACACTTTCTTCAAAAAAAAACATTCGATTGAGCCGTAATGTCAGAACAAAGCCCGCTGAATCATGTCAGAAAGTAAAAACTAATCCGCCCACTCGATGCGCTTATCAGAGTTGTTAAAGCGATAACGACAACAACAGTCTCCCAGAAATCATCACACTATAAAACCATACATCAAAGACAGACGTAATCTCTGCAGCCTCCGAACTCAGCAGGAATCCGAGCAAACAAACGTGTAACATGACGTCAAACATTGCAAAACCCAACGTTTACCTTTCTGCCAGAGGTTTAATGATTTTTGGTTTTTTGCTTGAACGACAGCCAGTTTTGTGTCTTTTGGTTTCAGGATGTTTGAACGTCTGTTTAGTTTATATTTAATTATATTAATTGGAGCTGATGAATCAACAAACTGTGACATATCTACTGCGCCCCAGATTCAGGGTTTTATCTTGGTCTGCGATGACGCTTCACACTTTTAAGGCGCGTTTTCAAGACAATAATCAGAAGATGATGAAGGATATTAGATCACTGAAAGGGTTAAACTTTATCATGTAATTCACCATTAGCTTGAATTACCTTTGGACTTGACCTTTGACCTTTTTCTGATCATCAATTCTTGTTTTATCATATTTTATCAGACATTTGTTTAACATTCTTGTCATAAATAATGTAGGAATTCTTGAGTTCTCTCCAAAACATTGTTTTATGAGATCAGTGACTGATGAGCATCGAGTTCTAACCGGTTCATCCTTGAATCCAGGTGAACATTTGTTAGAAATTTAAGGAAAGTCGGTCGTTGAAGAGAACGGGACGGACAAACAACTTAACGTAGGTCTGGCTGTTGATGGCACAGAGGCATGGAAATGGAAAACAATTGTCAAAATATTAAACTGATTATTGCCTCATAATAACTTGTGCTATTGTGACTCAATGGTGTTGTAAAGACAACACGCAGAACAACTAATAAAACTGAAATTCATTAACTTCTTTAAGAAAATATATTGTTGACAGATGTAAGAAGTTTTTTTTTCTAATTACTTCTGAAACTTTTTTTCATTTCTAACAACCATGAGTTTGAAACACAGGAACATGATGTATAGGGGAAGAGGCAATAAAGTGCCAAGGAGTGAAACCATAATACTGTACGAATAAAGATTTGATATAAAAACAGCACAGGGATCCATTTATTCTATAAAATTTAATTAATATGTAGGAGGAGAGAAAATGGAGAAAATGGAGGAGGGCATATATAGCAGAGTAGCGCTGGGTATAATAAAGCAGGCAGCTCTGGATTAAAGGGCCGATGCACACAGGTCATGAAAATCACTGCGTAACGTCCTCTGAGGCTCTGAAGGGAGTTTTCTAAAGTTTGAAAAACCGTCACGATTAATGATTCATATTAGGGAACAAATCTTTTGGGTCAGACAGAATGTGCAGGAATACGCTCACTGGGTGAGTGATTAAGGTCACGGATTTGTTTGCAGCGAGCGACTCTGTTGTGCAATCGGAAAAACAGGTAGATGAAGATGTTCTAGTGATTCATTCTCTGAACAGAACACAGAGTGACAGCCAGCTGCTCAAACTAAGTCAGGCCCAGAAAGTTTAGGGGTAATATCAAACGGTAGAGCAGCACCAGAGACTTAAAGTATAACTGAAAGCCAGTCGTCACTTCTGTTATTCAGTGATGAAACTTTTAAACTATCCGGATACGTACACAGGCAAGAGCGACAGCACCTCTGGTTCTGAAAGTCAGGGATCATGAGAAATACTGCGAATCAATATAAAACTGATGGGCGAAGGACAAATGTTATGACTTCCCCAATAATTAATTATCATTAATATCTAAAGATAAAAATAATGTCACATCACGAATCACTTGGGATGCTTAGCATACAGTAGCAAGGAACTCAAGCCAGATCGTGCTACAGCATGCTAATATAGCAACAATATTAGCTTAACATAATGTAAGCAAGGGCTGCAGGGTGGCGCAGTTGGGTAGCACTGTTGCCTCGCAGCAAGAAGGTCGCCGGTTCACGTCCTGGTGTGGAGTCTCCATGTTCTCCCCGTGCAGCGTGGGTTCTCTCCGGGTTCTCCGGCTTCCTCCCACAGTCCAGAAACATGCTGAGGCTAATTGGTGATTGTGATCTACGT